>NW_013953322.1:106690-113196 GCF_001266775.1 Austrofundulus limnaeus
AAATTGGGGGGTGGGGGGGTAACCCCCATCTCCCACCCCCCGGCAGGCCACACAGGAGTCACCCGCGGGCCACATTTGGCCCGCAGGCCTTGTGTTTGACACATGTGCCCTACAATAATGTAAAAATAAGCTGACTTTTGATCCACAATCCACAAGCAAAACTGATTCTCATTAWCGGAGTTTCAGGTTTTCTTGTTATTTTTTTGATTAGTTTCGAGTTATTTCAGTGACATTTGCAAATTTTTGTTTTTACCAAAACGCTACAAGCAAACTCGTCTGTATTTCAAATGAAAAGTAATGTACCTCCAGCTTAAAGGCCAGACCAACAAAGGGGTTTGTAGAGTCTCTTGTCGAGTCCATTTCAATTTTTGAGGATTCAGAGGAATTTCTGTTACACAAGAAAAGCCAAACATTAGAGTTTCACAAGACAGAAAACTAAATTTCATGTTTATTTAGTCTGAAGAGTCTCCAGCTGCAGAATATTTCAATCATTTCTTGCATTTTCTCCCYTCATGCTGACTGAGCAGAAAAAGAGAAGTGAAGAAAATGTTGGGTTTCCAGCAGCTGATCGTCTCACTGCAATATTCAACATCGTCATCGCTCATGTTCCTGACTGTSTCCCTGTAAACACTCACTCCTCATTCAGGATGGCGTAGTTCTTGACCTGACTCGGGTTGGGCAGGTAGTCCACGATGGCATCCAACAGAGGCTGGACGCCCTTGTTCTTCAGCGCCGTGCCCACCAGCACCGGGGTGAAGAGACGCTTCAACGTGGCTCGACGGATCGCCGCCTGCAGGACGACGGGACAGGAAGAGCGCAGGGAAATACAATCCGCTTTATTCACAACTTAAATTAGGAGAATAAAAAACCTTTTAGTCCTAACCCCAGTTCTGAAAAAGCTGTGTATAAAATGTAAATAAAGACAGAATTTAYTTACCTAAACTTGTGTTTTATTCACAACGAAACAGAATGAACTATCCTGAAATTGGACCATTTTTAAAAAATAGAAATTTTGAATTTTATGGCAGAAAAACATCTCATAAAAGTTGGACAGAGTCGTTTAACTAAGCTGAAAACAGCTGACCAGGTGTTGAAGATGGCATTGATTAAAACTAAACTACCTGTTGGAGTTTCTTAAAATTTTAAATATTTTTGTAATTTAGCTCCAAATACATTATTTATCAGCACAGAAAATACTTTAGGCTTTGGTGTTTATTTACATTGTTGACTGAATCATAAAACTCTTGAAAACTCTTAAAAACTCCTCAAATACAAATAAAACATTGAAACCATTTTGTTTCAAAAAACCAAGAATAGTAAAAATTCTGAGATTAGAGTCGTGAATATTAAAACAAAAACGATTTGAGATTAAATTCAGAATGCTAAGATGTGAATAAAAAGCAGAATTTAGAGATTAAAGACTAATCTGACTTTAAAGTTTAAATTCTAAATATACACAAGTATATATTTATATGCATTTATTTTTGACAAAGGTCAAAGAATAAAAATAAATTTTAACTGAAGATTTAAAAGCATCTAAAGAATATAATGTCAAACGTGCAAAACAATCTTTTTAAAGGGGCAATATCATGTAAAATCAACTTTTTTGAGTTTTGTATCATGTTACAATGTTATACTCTCATAAAAAACATGCCCAAAGCCTTGCTTTGACTCATTCATGCATGTTTGAGAGATCCTGCAGGAAGCCATGCAGAGGAGCAAAACGACAGGTGGGGACCAGAAACACCTTTTGGTAACAGAAACACCCCTGGGACGTGTCTTTAAGCCAAACTTCCTCATGGCAGAGCTCCTCATCTACCCTTGTGTGTGTGTGTTTTTTTTTTAAAGGTAACGCGACCCCTGCCAGTMGCCGCATGACCTGTTCCCCCATCTTTTTGTCATGTGTGTGTCTTCTTGAACGGGTGTTCTTAAATGTAATTTCATTGCGCTCCATACAATGACAATAAAGTCATCATCAAATCAAATCAAATCAAATCAAATAATCTCAATTAGTGAAAATATTAAACAGTTCACACTGCAGGCAAACTGCAGGCAAATCTGATTTTTTTGACCCATCTGACTCATATCCGATTTTTTTATGACAGTCTGAACGAGACAAATCCGATTTTTTCAAATCCGACCCAGGCCGTTTCAGTATGTGGTTTTAAATTGGATATATATCTGATGTTTTCAAAGTGACTGCAGTGTGAACGCTCATGTCACATTCATCTGACTTTTTCATCAGTGAGGAGGGGGTGAAGGATCGATAAGACACTAACCTGAAGTCTCGCTGTTTAAATCTGTAGCTCCATGTGTTTACAGCTCCAAAACACAAGTCCAGTTGCTTCATCTTTTTACTTTCCATTTTCCACGTAGATAGTTTGATAATAACGATGACCAGCCTGGGTCGCGGAGAGTATCGATCCTAAAGTTAGCTACTCGGTCGATACTTTATTTCCAGCTCGTAGTTTCGTTCAAAAAAAAAAAAAAAAGCTTCACTGGAGCATCCCCGTCAGAGGCAGGTTCAGATATAAACACTGAACTAAAGAAGCAGGTCAGATAATTATTTAATAGGCTCTGATTAAACAACAACTTCTGATTCGATGTGTAAAATGTAGCATCCATGCTAGCTCTGTGAACAAACAAGCCGGCTGATGAGACGTCACGTCTTTTACTGCGCATGCYTGTCACATCAGTGCTGTGMWGCGTTCACACASGGGTCTGATYCAGGTCACATTTAAAATGTAACGTGAACGTTCACACAAAAAGGTCGGATTTTTTCAYAAAATCTGAACTGAGCATTAAGACCTGCAGTGTGAACGTAGCCATACACCTGTTAAACATCAAAGTGTTTGCCAACTGATATTGAACATGAACACAGATTTACAGCACAAAAATTCATTTGGCGACTCTTTAAATAAATCCCCCATTGATGAAACGAACCTTGAGTTCGTCCTTAGTGGGAAACTTCTCCTCCAGGAACATCTCGCCCAAAGTTTCATCGGCATTAGCGACACACTCCACCAGTTCCTGCCTTCGGTCCGCAACTTCAGCTCGAAATTCTGCTGGGATCTCGTCGTAGCGGACGGTCTGACTGCAGGGAGGATGAAACTTCAGATGTTGTTTTTATTTGCGTTACATGTGTCACTGACAAATTCTTCTGGAGCCTTCGTTTAGTCAGATAAAAAAAAAACCATAATATTCTGAGGCTTTCTCACCCAAACGGCCCATCGAAAWACACGCTGCGCTCTTCTATGAGGTCGATGATGCCACGCATGTTCCCCTCCAGGCCCATTGGGATGTTCACAAACGCRGTGTTGTGGTTCAGTTTGGATCTGGAAAACAAAGCCACTTGTTTACAGACGTCCACCTGGACGACTGCTGCGTGTTGAGAGCGCACAAAAAAAAAAACACGCCGTACCTCAGGTGCTGCAGGGTTCGGACCGGGTTGGCTCCCTGTCGGTCCAGTTTGTTTATGAAGGAGAGGAAGGGCACATTGTAGCGCTTCATCTGTCTGTTGACCGTTATGGTCTGACACTGGACGCCTCCCACCGAGCACAGGACCAGCACTGCCCCGTCCAGCACACGTAGCGCTCGCTCCACCTCGATGGTAAAGTCCACATGACCTGAGAAACACACAGCAGTATGACGCTTCGGTAGCTGATGCTAATACACAAAAGTAGCCACATCTCAGTCCAGTCTGAAGATGTTGAGCTAAAGTTTGATGGGGAAGTAGCTGAAACTGATTGTGAACACGTTATTTAGGACTGATGATTGGTTGATAATGGTGGTCCACTGGGAAGTTGATGTCACAACATTTTTCCCCCCTCATCAAAGAGAGGTTTGTACAATATTTAACCTGTTTGGTCAATAAACGGTTCCACTGTTCAGGTTCAAACATCAGCCTGTTTGGTTTAACCTTTACAAAAACTGATTTTAAGAATCTGTCACAAACAAACTTTTATGRCAGCCTAAACATAAATAAATCTTTTCATTGTAAACACGTTTAACGGAAGCACTTTACTTACCATGTTTGTTTTAAGAGATCTTTCTTAAAAGCAAAGAATTAAGTGCTTCATCAGGATATTCACCTTGGTTTTCGAATTTATTTTTCAATAGAAAAACACTGAGATCTCTTCTCTTTAAAATCGTCTTCAGCAAACTTGCTCTAGTTTTGTCTTAAACTGATTTTAAATTTTATCTAACTTTTTGCTACTTTTAACAAACACTTACTTTCAGCTTGTAGCTAGCCTTTTGTTACTTTTAGCTAGCCTTTGCTACGTTCATCTTTTAGTGAGTTTGTTTAGCTTTTAGATAGTACTTTGCTATATTTGACWTTTAGCTAGAGCTGAACTGTTTTACTTTGTGTTTTGCTACTGTCAGCCTTTGCTCTTTTTAGCTTTTAAATTAAATAGCTTTTGCTACTTTTAGCAGTTGATCTGCTACTTTTATCTTTTAACTAGTTTTGCTCTTTTTTTTCAAGTGTTTTGCTGCTGTCAGCTTCCAGCTGGCTCCTTCTAGTTTTTAAATAGCCTTATCCTAGTTTTAGCTTTTAGAGATTACACTGCTACTTTAAGCTTTTAACTAGGGTTTTGTTACTTTTCCCTAGATTTTTTTACATTTAGTTTTTAGTTAGTATTTTTTCACATATTGCTATTAGCGAGTGTTTCTGCTTTTCTTGCTTTAATTAGCACTTTGCTATGTTTAMCTTGCATCTAGTTTTTGACTTTTTAGCTTTAGGCTTCATCAGCAAAGTCATGGGTAGTGTTTAGGGTGCTCTTGTTGTCAACAAATCAAAAGAAACAGATCCTCTGGGTGTTTGGATTCAGCACAGCTCTATCACCTGGCGTGTCAATGATGTTGATGTTGTGGTCCTTCCACATGGTGTATGTAGCTGCTGACTGGATGGTGATGCCTCTCTGCCTCTCCAGCTCCATGGAGTCCATAGTGGCTCCAACACCATCCTTCCCCTTCACCTACACACCACAGACAGAGGAGGACATGACAGCAGCCTGCTCACCTCACCTGGGAGAAAAAAAAAACTCAACAGAGACAAAAGTACAGCCCGTCCAGGTGCTCACCTCATGAATCTCTGCTATCCTGCCAGTGTAAAAGAGGACCCTCTCAGTCAGGGTGGTCTTCCCTGAGTCAATGTGAGCCGAGATACCGATGTTACGAATCCTCTCGTTGGGGAAGACAACAGAAGAGCACGTCCGACAGCTATTAATGAGCACCTAAGTTAAAAAAAAAAAAACAACAGACAAATTTAGAGCCTGGTTTTGAGAAACATGTATGTAAAGTGATGTTCGTCATTTGATGTTTACCTTTTTAAGCGTGACGCTTCCTGGTGCAAAAAGCTGCGATTTAGTCAAACACAAACCAGATTTCAGTATTCTCATTTTGGCTGGACACTTCAACACAACCCMAACTCAGCTGACACAGCGGTGAATGTCACGCCGGGCACGGACACTCAGTTGTGAAACAAGACTTCCGCATCTACGGAAGCCCACAAGTTAAAAAAGTAAACCCTGCGGGAAACAAAAAAAAAAAATGAAACAAAAATCACATATTTGTGATTCAACATCTGTTTTTGGCAGTATTTTTTTCATATGATAGCAGATTATTACAATAAAATAAAGCACAAAATGAAAAGAGCTCTAAGGAAAAAAAATACGCAAGCGGATCAATAAAAACGATAACCTGCTGCTTTTAGGTGCCATCAGAAATTTCACTATCGTTGGGACAAACAGGCTGTTGAAACTCATATGAAAGGTAAATAAATTAAATGATGCATTAAACAACATAAAATGTTGAGTAACTAAAGCTAACCTAAATTACACAAAGAAAAAATGTATCAATGCTCTGATTTACCTGTTTTTGGAAAGTCTAGTTAATAAAACATCGGGGTGGGAGAGAAGTGAAATTCTGAAATTTCAAATGACACGAAAACGCACCATCGTTGAATAGTGATGAGCCACTTATTCAATAAAATATCAAAGAATAAAACTGCGCAAGTTAAGTTTTAACAATTTGTTTCTCATTGTATTTAACTCCAATAGTTTATTTATAGTAAACATGGCGTTTTAAATGGTCCTTGTCTATATCGATCCCGTTATCGTACAGAAAGTAAGCTAACTTTTTGAAGCTAAACCGCCTCCTCCTATTTGCTCAACGCTTCCTCTAACTTTTTTTTTTACAACCATACCGCACCTCCTGTTACTACATCAGCTTTTCACAGTAAATCGCAGAACTGAGAAGCCACAACACACACCACCCTCACACAGTCAGCTTTCACAGAAACAACAGGAGCCTCTGCTCAGGTAAGCCTGGACTTGTGTTTAATATTCAATGTATCATTATAAAGTTAGTCTTTATAGTTCATTATTGCTTTTGACATGAATCATTTTAACGCATTAGCAGCAAAACTATCTTTATTAATGGTCTCTTTGATGCAATGGTCTCTTTGATGCAAATGATCAAAGTTTAGGCTGTATATATATATATAT
>NW_013953323.1:0-289 GCF_001266775.1 Austrofundulus limnaeus
GTCAGAGTGAAACAGACCGCGTCAGAGTGACGTCATCAAAAATAATTTGGGTTGAGGCGGTTTAGTTTTCGCGTTCTGACGTAATGACGTTCGCTGCAAGACGCTGTGCACGGGCTCTACAGAAGACGTATGTTTGCGTGACCACACGCTGCGTCCTTACTATGGTGTTACGTTTCAAATCACGTTGCTTCAGTTCTTTTTTCAAAGTTTAAGTTCTCAAAATACCGTTTAAATAGAAAAACATTACAAGTTAATAAATAAAAAAACATTAATAATCTGGGTTTAGTAC
>NW_013953323.1:1026-1334 GCF_001266775.1 Austrofundulus limnaeus
GTGTTTGTACATAGGATAATAGCAACCTCGTAATAAGGACAACTGGTCAGCCAAATCAAATGACTTGATAAGCTAATTTTAGTTAGCAGGCCCTACTTTGGACACCTCTGGCTTAGAATATGTGTTCTAAATGACTGGCAGCTACCATACACACAAAATTCACTGAAGTAACAATTCATGAAGTAAATCAGCTTTTGGAGTCGGTCTATTTCAAGCTGGCTTCAACAGCTAATCAGCATTAGCCAACATAAAATCACCAGAACTCTGTCAGTTTTGCAAACACTGAGCTCGACTTTGACTTGGTAACT
>NW_013953323.1:2453-7956 GCF_001266775.1 Austrofundulus limnaeus
GTGAAAAGTGGCGTACGCAAGTTTCTGGGCTCAAATTGTGCGTACGCTATTTTTATAAATCCGACCCCTGAACTTTACTAAGGGAAAGATTAAAAATATATGTCAGAGGAGATGACATAAAATCAACAGCTTGTTTTAAGAAAAATGCATCCAGATGATCTGGACCAGCTGATTTTTTTAGAATCGAAACTTTTGATTGCATTATGTAACTCTGAAAATGTTAAGAGGAGAAAAACAAAATGATTGTGCCAYATATTGATTGTCAGAACTGGTGGAGGGGAAAGAATCTTGTGGAGTATTGAGAGATTCAAAAATAGAACTTGAAAATTTATGAAGTCTCAGAGCTGGCAGCCTCTCCTCCCTCCCTGCTCTTTCTGATGCTGCAGACTCTGAATCTCTGTGGCCGGTGTCGTGTCAGCCCGTTCTTCCCCCCATCGAACGCCTTGGTGTAAATGCACTGCCCGCCACTGTGTGTACTTGCCTCAAACTTTGGCAACTGCAGTGCTTCGTTGGAGAAGGCAAGGTTTTAAGAGTTCTGATTTGATTTCAACAAGATGTAAAAAATATAAATGGTGCTGATCTAAAGTTTTACAACAAGAACACACATCATCAAAGAACATTCACTCAGAATCAGTTGCCTAATATCAGTCTAGCTGTCTTGTCTAGAAATAGAAAAATGAAGTAACTTTAGCCTCTTTCACAAGACAGCCACACAGACCAGTCTGTCTTTAAGCTCCCTCGGGTCATTCACAAATCAATCACAGGTGAAGCCGACCAGTTATTGTTCCCACTTCTATGTCAGGCAGGTGCTGTGGTTCATTTGGTCAAAACGCATGTAGATAATCAGTAAAAGTTGCTTTAATCAATCAACAAGCAATAATTTATTAAACAGGTTAAAAAAAGGCACATCAGCTAAACTAAATCTGTGTTGTTTCTAATAACTGGGAGAACAAGGTGAAATACAAAATCCATTGGCTTTTAAAWCATAGAATTAGGCTGCAGAGACTTAACACTGCTGTTTTGCTGGCTACACCTTAGCCGCAGTTTTGTTAATTTTAGCTTATCAATTTTGTTAAATTTATTCAACTACTGATTTACTAAATTTAGATTATATTCTGTTTGTTTGGACAAATTTCAGCAAAGTCATTTTCACAGAAATTGCAAATTTTTCTAGTTGATTAAAGGTTTTATATTGTCTTTCTTGCCAGTCTGGGTGGACATGTAAGATAATCATGAAACTGCTTGAGGTCATGTAGATTAATACCTACACCTTCTCATAACGAAGATATGAGGAATTAAGGGTTCTTTTTAATGTTGATAATAATACCTTTTCTGTTTGATTATCAGTAAAAAAGTTAATGAGTGACATAGTCAGTAAAGTTTTATCTAAAATAAATTATATTTATGTACAGAAAAACAATTACTTATGTACAGACTCATTGAGGGATGATCAGATTTTTACAAAAGTAGAAATCAATAACAATTTACTCTTGAACGTGTTAACTATTGTTATTTTTGACAAGTTTATCAGGAACGTTTGGCTTAAGATGTGAAATAAACCATTGTTGAGGCACTATTCTTTAAGATTTTGGCAGGGTCTAAAAGATTTAAGAATTTAAGGAGGAAGAGATGTTAAGGAGGGGAACTGGGTTTTATCTTATCAAAGTGTGAAGCCACAAAGTTTTCGAGTCTCGTTCAACACAGCCGGACACAGACGCCCTTTAATCAAACGGTCAGCCGTTACCTTTGAAGACTTCAAAGTCAGGTTTAGGCGTGGAGGAGCCTCACCCAGTCAACAAAAGGTCCGCTCGGAAACATTAAGCTGTCCAGGCATTTAGACTTCAAGAGTTTGATTATCTTAGCGTTTCGTGGTCTCTTGTGTGGAGTCACAACCGACAGGTTCCTCGGATCAAAAATAAAAGCGTCTCACAGAAGTTCTGGAACAAAACTTCCTGGAGTTTGCTGGTAATGGGATTCATGACTGGCCCTTTGGCAAATGGGCAAAGGTCCTATCACCTGAACGCTGGTTTTCCTGAGGAGGAAAAGCTCAGCTCCTCTTCGCTTGGAAGGAAGATGGACACTCATCTGGGAGAGACGCGCCCGTTACTAAAGGAGGGAGAGAGAAAGGGGACTACCGGGCGTGACCTTGAAATGTTAAAAGATGGAGGTGAAGTTTAGTGTGGGAGGTTTCCAGCCATCTGGTGGATATTGCCTCAGTCAGCAAAAACAACACCTGCTAAAAACAGTAAAACCTTGACAGGTTTAACACTTTTTCAAAATGAAACAAGCTTTAGTGGACTTTTCAAATCAACATAAAACTTAAGATTTTGCTTAAGCTTAAGCACAATTAATCATACGTTTTTCATAGTAAAACGTAAACTAAATAATAATTATTGTTTAGTTGAATTGAAAAATAAAACAAAAACATATAATCTCCTTATAACGGTTGATTAAAATACATACACAAATAAAGAAACATTGGAACAATATCTTTTTGTGTGGTTTTTTTTTTAAATATGTAAGAAAATAGCTTGTCATTCATTTAAGTATGTAACTTTGATTTATGATATGATAACTTTTAGTTAAGAGAAAATATAAATCAAACATATAAAGAACATTATTATTTTGTTTATTATCTTGATTAAAGAAAATAAAATGAAATAAAATGTCTCTATTGTTTAAGAAAACAAGTTATGACTATAAAACGAACAGAGTTCTGTTCTTAAAAGGAGGCCTTCAGAGGTCAAAGACAGGTGGGACGTTTATTCCACATTTAGGTGACCACTACAGTCATAAAACTGTGTTTGAGCAGAAAAGTTTTACCACAGACATATTAAGGTTTACACTAATGTTCCAAATATACAAAAAAATGCAATAATACATTTTTACACACTTCCAAACAAATCAAAATATTAAATGTCCCCATAGATCCTTTTCAGGAGTTGGCACCAGTCCGTGGTCCCCTAACAATGTGGATCTTAGCTTCTTCATCCATCTCCTCCACGATTCTCTCCTGTTTGACCGACATGATGCTGTAGCCAACTGGATAACAACTGGTTAAAGAAAATTGTAATGATAGTTGAAAAATATATATATTTTTAAATCTTTGATACTTATTAACTGTTCAAACTTTTAATGAATGTGGTGCAGTAAAACCTTAAGTTAAAACTGAAAGGTGACTGTCAGATCAGACACTTTCTGTTGTGTTCCTGTTTGAACATATTAAAGGGCCAATATTATGCGTTTCTCAGGCATATATTTAAGTTCTATACCATAATAATCTATGTCACCTTTAGTTGTTATTAAAAAGCTGTTTTTTTTTGTTTAAATTGAAAATAAACTCTTCTTCTAATCATTTCCATTTCTAAATACCTTTTAATATTATTTACTTTTTACAAAAAGGAATACTTGTTGCTAGATGTAAACTGTTTATGATGCGCCCTCATTTAAAAATGTTTCTGCTTTTAATCTTTCAGAAACACAGATGTATAGTTCTTCACTGGTTGTCAATCTGTTTTAATTGTGGGGTTTGTAGTTATCTTTTTTTCTCTAAAAATATAAAACATCAATGCCCTGAAAAATAATCTTGGTTTCATATTTTTGATATGTGGGAACGTTGATGCTTATATGTTGACATTTTTTTTCCCATTAGCTGCTAGGGAAATRCTGTTATTACAAATTGTAATGAAGCTATGTTATATATGAGTTTCACTTTCTGAACTGACTGACAAAAAAAGTGAACGTTTTCAAACCTTATAATTTTTGGAGCTGCAATTGTATGTCCAAGTTGACAGACGAAATAAAATTAATAAAAACAAAAATAGTTGATTTTAGGGACCTTGTGATATAAGAATCATTAAACTTCTTTAATTCCTGGCAAATATTGCATTCTTTCAGATAAAAGAYATGAATTTGATTGAATGCTAAATGAAAAGTAATCAGAATATGAAGAGACAATAAAAATAGTTTGTTAGACTTTTCACAAGTAAAATGGAAGCTGCTCATATTTGGTAAGGCAAATAAAAAAAATTTTCATATCATTGGTATCCTCAGGAGTCATTCTTTAAATAAACTGATTAAAAACAAACATGTTCAAGTAGGAATAAAGGACGTTTCTCCCTTTTACTTTACTACTTTAGCTGATTTAAAGAAACAAAAGGCTTTACTATTGACAGCACACACACTTCACTCGGTCCCTTTAAACATGAAATAAATCCTGCTAAAAACAGGTTTCAGTCCCTCCATGTTAAGGAATGATCATAAACATATAACATTCAAGCAGCATATTGGCGCAGAGTAGAGCTGGTCTGTTCCTGATCTACCTGGATTAATTATATGAGCCCTCAAATCACTATCTGTCTGAATATGTGGAACGTTAACATTTAATTACATTTATTTAAAAGCTTTAGCAACATTCGTGCATATATTTGAAGAATTGTGTAAGATAAACATAGAAATAATCAATTTCACTTGCCAGCTGTCCACAACACAACTAAATTTTCCCCAGACGAAAGTGGCATTACCAACTTTGAGAATACCTTTCTGTTAAAACGGATATTATATTTCTTTGTTTATTCTGAATATCTGGCTTCTTCCTCACCTTCTTACTTAATATCTTATTAAACTATCATATTTAATAACAGAATCTTAAGTTGGTTTTACCCATGTCTCCTTTACACAAATAGTCCCTGGTTTCTCTTTGAGTTAAAACACCCTATAAATTCCTGACAATCAGCATTACTTGTACTACTATTTCGTTGTATTTACTTCAAATACAAACTAAGCTGGGTGAGGGTTTTTTTTTCATAACAAGCCAACAATCTTAGAAAATATACACCTAATACCACAACAGTAACAAAACAGCTCTATGACAGTAAAGGTAAAATGGTATTTTGTCTTTACCATTTTTGCTTAATTTAAAACTTATCAATTGATGTGGGGAAAAAACACATCTTTACTCACCAGCTCAGACAATACAGGAAAGATTTGGTTAAATTTATTGGAGGTGACGCAATAATGACTCGGACCCATTTTAAAATCTATATTCATATAAACATATACATTCATATACATTCATATATACAGAGGTGGCTGCTAAATGCACAAATATGTTTTTTTAAAGTGAACAATGTGAGAAAACTAAACAGGTATGTTTGGAAATGAGCAGCTCGCACATCAGTGACCTGAAGGATACAAATGCCGACCACAAAAGCTCCGAACCCCAGGCCGGTCAGCAGGTTCCTTCTGCGGAGGCTCGATGCGTTTTTCTGAAAGTAATCCAGGTCCTGCCGGCGGCGAAGAAACTGTTTCTGGGCCTCTGCTCCTTTCTCTGCTCCCTTGTCCTCCATGACTTTTGTTTAGGGAACAAACTTCCTCTCCCAGGTCTTCTTCGGAGTTTACTAAGCGTTTGAGGTCATTTCATTTACAACATCGCCCCCTGGTGGTGGACTGTGTTCAATGCAGCTCCTCACTATATGTTTCTTCTGTAATTCACTTGATTTAT
>NW_013953323.1:8658-11278 GCF_001266775.1 Austrofundulus limnaeus
CTCTCAGCAGATGATGTTTCAAAAATCTTCTCAGGTTCTTCAACAGCCAAAAATAAAAATTCAATGTTCTTTGCTTAATCAAGATCATCCATCACAATCATCACCAGCGTATCTCTGTTGTTAAAACAATTTACCATAAAAAGGTTCTTTTCATCCAGCTGGAGACACGGTCCTGAGCAGTCCAGTCCTTGCTCTGCTCACTCATATCAGTCCACCTGCAATGTGGCCTTGGTCCTTCGATCTCCTAGTGGATCCTGTGACAACGCCAAACTGTTATGGCAATATTTATTTAACAAAGACAGAAATACTTGGTCCAAGAATGAAGGTAGTCTGTGAGATGATCAGCTGAGTTTTATTGCAACAACAGGAAACACAGAGAACAACCTGGCCTGTCTCTGTGCCTCTGCTTCTCTCTGTCACTGTCTCTCCACACTACTCACTACTGTTGAACACTGTTGACTCCACTCGAGAGGCCTCATATACTGTATATATATTAACAAACACCATTCTGTCATCTTAGCAAGATTTGATACAAGGTCAATGGAAAACACAAAGACAAACACAAGTGATATCTAAGAATTATTGTTGTTAGCAAATCTTGTTCTGACTTTAATCATTTTATCTGCAGATGAACAGAATGTCATGAAAACCTAGGTCATTAAAGGATGTCATGAATTACTAGCTTAAACACAAAAGTATTAGTTTCATTATAATTTTCATAAAAAAAAAACAGTATAAGTCCCCTCTGCCTACAAAGTTCTGTCAAAGTTTCATTTGTAAACCACAAATTCAGTCCACTTTTTATATAATTAACCCAAAAAAACAACAAGACTTAGCCTACTTAGCCTTTTGCGACATGTCCATATTCGATGCACTATAAAGCGCCCATGTGAGCCCAATGACAGGTGGCGGCTCTATTGCTAACCCTTCAGATAACACTGCCAACTTGTTTAATCACCTGAAACACGGAGTACAATGCAGACCAAGGCACTGCAGCTTATCCCGACCATTGTTTACATCTGTGACATTATGGAAAAGCTCACAGTGCCTGAAGAGGTCATCAGCTCACAGCCAACAAAACATCARTTTACTTATCAGTTTAGCTGGATCTGTATCACAAATTACTGTGTCCTGTAATGTTATACATTTTCAGACTTATAAAAACATTACRTTGTAGCTGGAGTGAAAGAATTCCACATTTGCTGATGTTAAACCTCAACACTTTTACATGACATCTTTTATTCAGTTAAGTTTTCACCACAGGCACCACTGAACACGTCAGTTTGTTTTCTGAGGATGAACAAACCATGTTTAAGATGAGATCAGAAAATGTGTGGCTCCATCAAAAACAAAACTGAGTACATAAATTTTCACAATGTACTGTGTAATAAAAATTTAAATGAGGATATATTTTAATATCCTGAAAACCTCATCTTATATSCAAATGAGCTTTTTGGAAAAACATCAGTTTCAACTCAACCTAAGCAGAATTCAAGTCTTTATTGTCTAAAAGAAAAATAAACGTGCAGACTTGGTGCATTTCCAAAATAATAATTTCTTTGTAGTTTGATGAGCCCATACATAATCATTTTACTTCCAGTTTTACTCCACCAGGATTCATTAAAGGGCTAGTATTATGTGTTTCTACGGCATTTAGTTCAGTTCTATAGCAAAATAAATAACTGTCACCTTCAGCTGTTATAAAAAATGCTGTCAAGTCTAATCTRATCAAGACTATTAAGTTCCAAAATCACCACTAGAGGCCAGACTTAAACTACAAACTCACTAAATCCTAATTTTATTCACAGTTATGTTTGTCATCATCATGACTGTTTCTACTTTTAATTATTTCATTTCTATTCATGTTGTCATGTCTTTATTGTATTAAGTGAAAACAGTTATAAAGGGTTTATAGCTGTTGTTTGATGGAGCTGCTGTTGCACAGCATCAGGAGTTCTCTGTGTCACTAACACCAGTTTCTCTGAATAAACATGTTTCAGTTTTGACAGCTCCAACCCCTAAGATCTCGTCTCTCCTCACSAGTTGAAGCAAGGACATGTCTGCCAGGAGAGGAGGGTAATTCCCTTACATAACCTCCGTCTGCATGAATGAACCCACGAGTGTCAGACAGCCACGTGTTGTTCAGCCCAGATCCAGAATGTTCAAGACATGGTTTCAAACAAGCTGTAAATGTTTTATCTCCCCACTCCCAAACAAATCTGACACTGCTAACAAAAGCTAATTTCATTTTTAAAAAATGACATTTAAAAAAATTCTACAACATTTTCTATAAAAAAAGGCTTTGTTTCCCTGGTGTTTAACTGGTCACAGTCCTCCTGACACTTAACAGCATTTACTATATTACTCTGTTTTTGCCAGAGAACTGGATATTTGAAACAATCTTTGTCGTAATGTGTTTTGGGGTTTAAAAGCCACTGGGACGTCAAGTTTAGAGAATAAACGTCTCAGTTTCTCTGAAACTCCCGCCACATACGGAATGACGACTGGTTTGGGTTTGGGTCTCTCTAATAACTTTATTTTTCATTAGTTTGAAGATATTTTGAGTTGAAAATAAATCACACTCCATAATTATGTTGACAATAGGCTATTCTGCTTGAAT
>NW_013953323.1:11743-14428 GCF_001266775.1 Austrofundulus limnaeus
GATCTCTGACAGACGGACTTCAATCTCTGAACTCGTAAAGTTCTTTTTTAGTTTTTGCTGTCATTTTCATGAATGGACACTCACTGATATCTGAGGTAGGAAACATAGCCTTATATGGTGTTTTTGGGGTGGTAATTATGCTAATCTCCTCTCGTGTGCACGTGCAGCTGGATACGAACAGGTGGAATTTATGCAGCTGATTTACACCCTTTTCCTGAAGAGTTTGTTGAATCTGACGTGACATGTTCGTACAAACCCTTTGTACGAACAAAAGTAAGAGAAATTTAGGATTAGAATACGAACATGTTCTTGCATGAGGCCCAATGGGTCTTGTTTGTGAATTTGGGTAAACCACACGGACTAGGAGTGGCCTCACCTGGGTAAAGTCTATGATACAGAATCCGATTAATAGCCTTGTCCTACTCTAACTTTTTCAGGCCCTCTATCAACTTCTTATTGTATCCACTTCCTGGATCTCTTTCAGTTGCTTGTATGTGGTCAAATCACTAAGGAGTGACATAACGTTCTCATGTCTTCCTGGTTCAAAATCACTGTGCACTTTCCTTTGTCTGCTGGGAGGATGATGTTCTTGTCCTTGCTGAGGGTGGTGAGAGCGTCTCTCTCTTCTCTACTGATGTTAGAAGGTGGTGGTTTGGCATTGCTGAGACAGGCTGAAACTTTGTTCCTAAGTTGTTCTGCTAAATTCTGGGATGTTGTTGTGTTTGTGAATGGCTGATTCTGTGGCTGTGATCATCTCAACCAGAGGAATTCTTCTTGGTGCAACCGCAAAGTTCAGTCCCCTGGCCAGGATTCCAGTCTCTGGCTGGGTGAGCTCTCTGTCAGATATTTCTTCACCCACTGCTCTGTCTACATGGCATGGGCTTGTGTTTCAGTGTGTTGTCCGAAATTCTGTGAGTTGTTGGGATTGCGAAGACTGACATGGTACCAGTAAAGTTCTGTTGTTATCAGGTCTTGGACTTATGTTGAGATAAGCGTACCTTTTCTGTGAAATCCATAACTTTTTATTTAGATCTTTCTGCCTGCATTATTGAGATGCATCAGGAGAAGGATTTGAAGAGTTCTCCATTCCTTTGAAATGAGAACAAAGCTAAAAAAGAAGAGTAGCAAAATGCCAACTAAATGCAGTACAAATGTTAGCTAAAAGCTACATGTAACCAACGTTTGGCTAAAAGATTATTTAAAAGAAAAAAATATAACTCTAAGCTTGTTAAAACCAAAATACAGTAATTTGATAAGGTCAATTGGCAATAAAGTACGGTGAAAGCTGAATTAACTAAACACTAAAAGCTACAAGTATAAAGGGGCTTCATAACAATAGGTTAACTAAAAGCTAAAAGTATAGTTAAAACAAAAGTAATAAATAAAGGTCCAAGAAGACATTCAAAAATGTTTGCTGAAGCCAATTTCAAAGAAAAAAAAATGTTTTCAAAGAAACTAAACAGATTTCAGTCTAAACTTCTTTAATTCCTGGCAAATATTGCATTCTTTCAGATAAAAGACATGAATTTGATTGAATGCTAAATGAAAAGTAATCAGAATATGAAGAGACAATAAAAATAGTTTGTTAGACTTTTCACAAGTAAAATGGAAGCTGCTCATATTTGGTAAGGCAAATAAAAAAAATTTTCATATCATTGGTATCCTCAGGAGTCATTCTTTAAATAAACTGATTAAAAACAAACATGTTCAAGTAGGAATAAAGGACGTTTCTCCCTTTTACTTTACTACTTTAGCTGATTTAAAGAAACAAAAGGCTTTACTATTGACAGCACACACACTTCACTCGGTCCCTTTAAACATGAAATAAATCCTGCTAAAAACAGGTTTCAGTCCCTCCATGTTAAGGAATGATCATAAACATATAACATTCAAGCAGCATATTGGCGCAGAGTAGAGCTGGTCTGTTCCTGATCTACCTGGATTAATTATATGAGCCCTCAAATCACTATCTGTCTGAATATGTGGAACGTTAACATTTAATTACATTTATTTAAAAGCTTTAGCAACATTCGTGCATATATTTGAAGAATTGTGTAAGATAAACATAGAAATAATCAATTTCACTTGCCAGCTGTCCACAACACAACTAAATTTTCCCCAGACGAAAGTGGCATTACCAACTTTGAGAATACCTTTCTGTTAAAACGGATATTATATTTCTTTGTTTATTCTGAATATCTGGCTTCTTCCTCACCTTCTTACTTAATATCTTATTAAACTATCATATTTAATAACAGAATCTTAAGTTGGTTTTACCCATGTCTCCTTTACACAAATAGTCCCTGGTTTCTCTTTGAGTTAAAACACCCTATAAATTCCTGACAATCAGCATTACTTGTACTACTATTTCGTTGTATTTACTTCAAATACAAACTAAGCTGGGTGAGGGTTTTTTTTTCATAACAAGCCAACAATCTTAGAAAATATACACCTAATACCACAACAGTAACAAAACAGCTCTATGACAGTAAAGGTAAAATGGTATTTTGTCTTTACCATTTTTGCTTAATTTAAAACTTATCAATTGATGTGGGGAAAAAACACATCTTTACTCACCAGCTCAGACAATACAGGAAAGATTTGGTTAAATTTATTGGAGGTGACGCAATAATGACTCGGACCCATTTTAAAATCTATATTCATATAAACATATACATTCATATA
>NW_013953323.1:16381-19921 GCF_001266775.1 Austrofundulus limnaeus
CTGTGGAGGACCATAGACACGACCCCCAAGACCTAAGGTAAACATAAGGGGGACCAGAGCCGCAGACCCTGAGAGTGACCCCAAGCACTGAGCCCACAAGACCACCTGCGCAGTGAGAACCACCCACCCAACCCCAGAAAGGAACAACGGAGGGAATCAGGAGAGCCCCACCAGCAACCACATGCAGAACCCACAGGGCCAACAGCTACGACCACAGGCCCCGCCGGCCCCCGCCACACCGGAGCAGAACCAGACATGGACACAGAGACCCAGATCCACAGGGTGCACCCCCCAAGCAGGCCAAGGCCTGACAGGGCCAGAGGACCCAAGCCCCACCAGGCAGTCACCAGGCCAAGCCGGCACATGCCCAAGCACCCAGCCCCAGACACTGAGAGCCACCAGCGCACCGGCGGGCAGAGGCACACCCCATCAGAGGGCAGTGCGGCCAGGGGCAGAGTCCACCACTAGCAGAGGGCTCTCAGGTGAACCATTTGGTTCACTCAGAGCCCCTGAGACCCAAATGGAGGTCTACTTTCCTGACGGAAATAAACTGTTTTCCTGAAAGTGACTTTWGTCCTAAATTCTGTCTAATGCAGGGCTATTCAACTAGATTTCKCAGGACACCACAGTTACTCAATGTCAACAGCTCAGGGACCGGACATCGSTTGGGCTGTGTGGGTGGGTCTGCCCAATAATGGCAGGTGAAACATGGCAATATATAACATATTTATTATTTTATTTTGAACCATAGATTTAAAATYCAAACTATAATTCATATTATATTGAATTGGCGGTGTGTGTGTGCGGGGTCTATTTTATTTATTTATTTTGGGGGTGTGGGGGTGTGGCTCATTGGCAGGCTGGATGGTAGTCAACCTGACTGAATGTGGCCCATGGGCTGCCAGTTGAATAGCCCTGGTCAAATGTTTACTTAAGATTCATTGTTCTTCTTYAGAAGCTATGAAATGTTTACACTTTTCTACAAAATTCAAAATGAACCTTCTTTTATTTCACTATTACTTATACAATACCAGTGTTGATTTGTTTTTTGACAAATATTACAACTCATGATGCAATAATTTAAACTTTTTATATGTTTTATCACCTTTTTTAACTTCTCTCTCTGTAACTATGTTTACATAGAAATAAGTAATCAAAATAAACAATTAGAATAAAAATGTGTCATGTAAACGACAATCTGTCAAGGTCCGTATCTGTTGAGAGTGATTTTAGTTACTCTCTTCTTGTTTCTGTACTCTTTTTTTTTCTGTTCACCTCCTCCAACCTGTTTCTGCTCCAGCCCCACCCTYTCTCACCTGCTCCCATGTTTCTCTCACAGGTGTTTCTTGTAGTRGCTCATTAGTTCCCCTTTATATTCTGTTYTTTGTCGGTACTCAKTCTGGTGTCAGTGCCTTGTTTGTATGTTTGTCACCATAGCCGATGCTTTGCATTCCTTGTGTCCTGGGCCAGTTTCAGAGAACAGGATAAGTGAAAATCCTGAGTGAGTTCTGGGGTAACTTTACGCATATCCTGGGTTTTTAGTTTCACAAAGTCAGATAGTCATTATACTGAGTCAACTTCCCTCCGCAACTCACTCCATGAGCCAACACTGCTCCRTAGCAGGATTACTTGAACAAATCCTGAGCTTGTCTTAGTTTTTAGCTGAGAGCTGCAGGAGGAAAGTGTCAGACAGGGCGTGTCCTTTTCTAGAGCAGTCTGTAGATGTAATATACTCTGCAGAAATTAAGTCAGGAGAGAGTGATATAACTGTGATTATACATCTTGTCATTTCCAGATGAATATCTATTTGAGCATTTTTAGATGTTTTTGTTTGCACAGGTTTCAATCTTTTTCTTCAAGTACAGCTGTTTCAGAGGAAGCTTTGGGGACAAAAAATGATAAAATTTCATTTACATTTCTCTCTCTTATGAGGACATGATCAAAGGTTTAAAGGGATCCCTGATTAGTTGTAATATTAGACTTTATTTGATAAACATATTTTAACTGTAAAATAAAGACTGTAAAAATACTGTAGACTGTTTAGATTTGTAAATTTAAAAAATATATATTTTAACATGGACGGGGCCATTTTATTTACACACAAAGCATTCTGGGTAAATGATAACGTGGACAGGTCCTCGGTGAGTGAGCTATATCCACTCTGAAGGTTAATCTTGGACAATATCTGATGATCGACTCTTTTAAATGAAACCAGAGAGCGTTGACAGAGAGGAGAAGGTAGAAATGACTCAGCCTGTAACTGAAAATATGGATGGAGGACAACAGCACAGAATCACCTCTGAAAMTGAAAATCCTGAGTTTCATCAGACAAGAAAGGGTCTTCTTGTTGCCATCAAAACCAAAATTACATAATTTTTATGTTTTTTTAACCTTCACTTGTACCAAAAGTGCAAGTTATTAGTGTAGTTWAATACYGTGTTTCATTGTGATTAAAATATATATTGAGGAGGAAYCATCATGGTGTTCTGTTGTTGTACATAGACCATAATAACTTTACTGAAAATGGGATTGTATTTGAACTTACAGCAGCCAACGTAAGAAATATTTCCCATCAACTGAAATACAGACATGAAAATAATGATGACATGTGTTTTTTATTCTTTTTGTAATGGAAATTTTCTGTTTTGTTCAGCCAGCCCAGAAATGGTCCAAATGTAGTTTGACTTTCAACCTCCACCAACATTTCTGTGTCTACCAATAATTTATGGACTTACGTCTATAATTTATAATAGTTTGAGCAGCTTTTCTATGTTGCAATCAGATCTTTATCCCGTGTGAAGAGGACTTACTCAGAGGAATGTGAAATGATGGCATGAATTATTTTCTGTTTAGACTGAATGGAAGCATATCTGCTACAGACCAGACTGCTGAAACAGTCTTTTATCTGAAGCAAGCTGCTTTAAATTTAAAATGTGACGATGAAAGATGAGAGAAGCTTTAAATTACCAAATACCCATCAGCTAAAAGTTTTGGCTGCTAAAGTGACATCACTGACTTCTAGACTCAAGAAGAATTTTTTTAAAGTTTAATTTGAAATTAAATTGTGTTTGAGAAAAGTTGTTATGTTAAAGTTGCCTTATTTGCCAGTGAAACAGCACTTTTATGTCAAACATTTTGCAACTAACAAATAAATAAACAGTATATTTTAACATCCATTTTAACATTCTTCCTTCTCTGCAGCCAGCCAAAAGAGCCGTTTTTTTTTTTTTTTTCAGTTTGAACACTTATCAGGTCTCTTTTTTTTCAAGTGAGTGAGAGGATTCTGTGAGTACTGGTTAAATATGGATTGTATACTGGCAGTGAGCTTGTGTTTTCAGCTAACACACAGAACATTGTACCTCAACAATGTATGCATATTTATATATAAAAACCCACTTCAAAATGTCAAAACTWTCCATTAAAAATTTGTTTTATTGCTATAATTTTTAAAATGCACGAAATAAAACTGCAGTGTTGTATAAAGTACCTCAAAGTGATACTTGAGTAAAAGTACAAGTATCTTATCATAAAAATACTTTC
>NW_013953323.1:21236-22588 GCF_001266775.1 Austrofundulus limnaeus
TTGCATGACTTTGTTGTCCTCATGGGGGAAAATTATTTTCAAAACTGCTTTTTTACAGACCAGTGCTTCTTTAACAAGCTGAGTGTATGATTAATGAATAAATCATAAAAAAATACACATTATACATATAAACCTGCCACTGGAGAGCACAAGCCATGCATGTCTTGTGCCAGTCTAAAGTCAGGGTTGGTGAGGTTTTGTCTCAGGAAGAATAGAAACAGCCTTTATTGTCCCGTGGCCGTGCAGGGAAATTCCGGTGTATAGCAGCAGCTTCTACATCAATCCACAAAATAATATGTTACCATGTAACAAACAGAACATCAAATGTACAACGTTTCTGCCAAACTAATGTTAGAAGAAGACACATTATACAAATGTCACAGAAATTTAATTAACATTGGTGTCTTTCTTATAACTGAAAAGAATGACTTTTTCTCAAATTGCTTTTCTGCATCTTTGAGCCTCATTTCTTCTCTCAGCAGTTCCAGCTAAGAGCTGTGAGTGTGACACATCTTGAGCTATAATGTGGAAAAAAATGCACGTTACGACCTCATTGTGTAGTTCTGCTAAATTTAGGCTGTACTGGGTTTTTTCAGTCTTTATTTTGCTTCTTTCTTGGTGTAAAACACTTGTTTTAAATGAGTATTTCCAGCATCAGGTTGTTTTCTATGTTTTTCCTCTCATTTTCTCTGACTGAGCTGGATGTTTTGAGGTCTCATCTGCTGGTTTTTCTGTCGTTCAGGTGCTACWGTCAAGTAGGGGCTCACTCTGCAGGAACTTCTCCTCAGAGAACCTGGACCGCGATGATTTGCAGACACTCAGGGGTGGTTTTATAGTTTTGTTCTACTTGCTTCRGCAGTTTTAATCACAGCTTGGATGTTTGAACATAATCCTCCTGCTCTGGACTTAATCCTGACCTTTGACCCTTTGTTTGAACATGGGTTGTTTGGACCTCTGGGGTCTGCTTTTGACGAAAGAATTGCTTTTGGACTAACAAAAGAAAAATGGATGTACTTTAGTGTTTGATGTCTTTGATGTCTCATGACTTTATATCATTCGTGCACAAAAACATATCATGCAAAAAATGTTGTTTAGTACAAGTAAAAGTGTGTGGTTCATCTTTACACATTCTGTTCTGTGCAGGATTTTATTTCCTTCAGGTAACTGAAGGTAACATTACTGATTATTTAAGATCCTGTAAAAGTTGCTTCTTCAGTAGGAAAAATACAAAAAGTGTTATGACTTACTATTTTATTTCAACAAAAAAATAATTGTAGAAAACAATGAAATGCCACCGATTCTGTTCATTACTTTCATGGACAGAATTTCTAGGCGCAGCCGAGGTGTTGAGA
>NW_013953323.1:25250-32061 GCF_001266775.1 Austrofundulus limnaeus
CCTGAGAGACACCGTAGCAACTCCTTTGCGTTTGGAAGCGGGGGGTGGGGTTGGGCGGAGGACCAGGGAGGATGATTCAGCCACTCAATGAAAACAACAAATCCTAAACACTGTGCCTTTAAAAAGAGTTCGCTATTATTTCTGACAAAATAACCAGTTTAAACTCAACCTGTGAGCAGAACAAGCAGCACTTGGTGCAACAACAATAAACACAACATTAAGGAGGCTCAAACTGTCTTTAATCAGTATTTTACATTCCACACAGATTGTCGTCTTTCTCCACCAAAGAGTCCACATGTGAGCCAGATGTGTGTGTGTGTGTGTGTGTGTGTGTGTGGGGGGGGGGGGACAAGGGGCTCAGGTGAGTCTGAAGCTGAAGACCAGCATGAATGGAGGTTTTCCCTGGAGGAGTTCTAAAGAACGAGTTTGATTTGTGTCACGCATTAAAGATTAACGTCAAGTTCATGTTTTTTAGTCTTTTGTAAAAGTRAGTCAAACTTTACTCCCAGTGACAGCCAGAGGGAGAGACAGCCAGACAGAAAGTAGGACACAGCTTGGTTTTCCAGTAGATGAAGCAAAGCGTTAATACAGAATTAAAAAGAGAAGAAAAAAAACCATCTGCCACTTTTGATAACATTTTTGCCAGAATGCTCTTTAGTCTCAACTACACAGAGACTCAGCTACAACCAGCGATGCAGTGTTTCACTTCTGCCATTAAAAACAGAAGAAACAGGTTAATTGAAGTACAACTAAAGGCATCATGAACCCAGATAAGGGCTCAGTGTCATGTTGAAGTGTCACACAGAAGCCTTTGGTTGTCAGCATAGCAACCAAGGCCACAAAGACTGGAAGCTGATGCAGAAGGTCTAAAAGAAYCATTTAAAGATGTGGAGAGAGACTGATCCAGATTAAACTGTGGATGGTTTTACTTCAGGGATGTGTCTGCTGTGTGGGGGTGGTGCTGGTGGGGCTGGTTTCCAGCCGGAGGCAGTGTGTTCGGAGCTGCTGGTGTGGTTTCTTTGAGGTGACAGGGAGTGGACATTTCCACTGATCATTTGACCGAGACAGAGAGACAGAGAGACAGAGAGGCAGAGCTGCCAGCTCACATCCAGATCACAGATTGTCAAGCTGACCTTAGTCTCAAAAAGAGTAGAAGTGACATGATCTTCGGTCCTGCAGAAGGTTGCTGAACTGAAAGGTGACTTGTTAAAAAGGCAGAGTTTCATAACGCATGAAATAAAAACAAAACATTGCAAACTTTAATGCCCATCTACACTAATTCAGGTAGATTTTTGCTGTATAGATAATTTTTGTTTATTAAAAAAACTCTTTGTCCACACGAGTCTAATAGAAATGCTGAAACTCCCACACTGCACTGTATGTGTTTCATCTTAGTTTAACTAAAGATTCTTCTAAAATAATACATGCTTAGGACACAAATCCTTCCAGGCACCAAAGAAAACATTTCAGATGACGTGCATTTCATGGAGAAAAGTAGTAACACTCTCCTTCATTTGTTTGCAATTATTTCACACCACATTTTGACCATAGCAGCAATAATAACATTTCGGAGTCAATGACTGCAGCTAAAACATGGCGGTTATCACTTTAATTGTATTGTGCTGTTCGTTGTGCTTTGGTTTGCCTTTGCCACCATTTTGGTCAATATTCTTGAGCAGCTTCGGTGTTCAGCAGATGTTTCCTGGCTCACATCTGTAAATATAAATGCCTGGTCCACTACAATGTTTAAAAATTGTTGTTTAAACTACAAATAAATGAGAAATGTGCTCCAACAGAGCAAAGATGATCTTGGTAAAGGTCATCATCCCTGATCTAGTTCAGGAAAGTCAGCATCGCGCAACTAAGATTCAGAGACTCTTACATGTACACTACAAAGTAATCAGCTCATCATTTATTCAAAACAGAAAATCTGCACTTTGGAAACAATAAAAAAATAAAGTTTTGATAACTAAAAACTATTTATGTACAAGCCTAGCAGAGGTTGTTTAAAAACTAGTAGTGTAGAGGGGGCAGACTAGCCTGGCCCTTGCCTTCCTACGCAGCTCCGCTCAATTCTAGTTTCCCTTCACTCCGTCTGGGACTTCTCCCATTGACAAGGATTTTGCTGGCAGAWTTTTAGCCGGGCCAATCAGAGAACAGAACGTCGATTTTCTGCGCAGTGTCTGCTTGTAGTTTATTTTACCTGGGCCAATCAGCAAACAGAAGGAGGAGTTTTGAATGACGTCGATGTTCTGCGCAGTGTCTGCTAGTTATTTTAGCATACGGCAGTGGAGGAAGTGAATGAAGCCAGTCTGTGTTGATAAGGCTTCTAAATTAAATTAAATTTGTCTGACAAAGCAGCAGCTCTCATTTACAGTCGTCTCGTTTGGCTCTGTACTTTTCTCCTCTCAGTAGGGTTGTTTACAGCACACATGGTTAGCTTCTTAGCTTAGCCTCCTTCACACTGACAACACACACATGCTTCAGCAGAGGCCACGCCTCCTGCAAGAATCACTTCTCTATGTATCAAGTCCAGACCCTTGTACGAAGCAAAGTGAAGGACAGGGTCTGGTTTAAACCAGGCTAGGGACAGACATGATCAGAGCAAAAAATGTATCTGATTACTCAATGCCAGAACTAACAATAGCAACAATTCCGTCTTTGAATAAATGCTTTAAATATCTAAATATAGTGTAAAGATCCACCTTTGAGGCACATGAACAGATCTGAATCAGCTRCAGTCATTTCTCTTTCTGTCTGAGTCTCGATCAGCTTCAGCTTTTATCCTCAGTAAAATCGAATATTTAGGGTCTTTCACAAAACACCTGAAGCTGGGACTGAGATGCCTTCCAGCTGTCCCCAGTGTAATTTCTGAATGGGCTGAGGGGGCGAGGGGGGGTCGAAGGCAGCCCACCACAAMGTGACTCTGTGCCTCAAAGCAAGGTAGTCACAGAGCTGACGTGTGAAACGTGACGTCTTCATTGCAGCTCATTAATGTGATGAAGTGATGACATCTGGTCTGAGAGACCACCTGCTCATGGGATTAAACGGCAACTAACAATTTTTTATTTATGTTTTCTTTGCCAACGACTCGCCTCAGGTCTGAGTGGGTCGTGGTCAAATCTATCTGTATTTTATGAGTAACATCGTAAAGACAGACTGGTCTTTGTGTTCATTATGTGGAACTGTTTTGTGAAAGAGCCTTTATGGGTGTGAACTCTTTCAGGTGTTATCCTTCTGCAGACTGAGCGTGTTCCTTTAGAGTCCAAGTAGGGGCCTCTGCAGTCTGTAGGTAGAGTTTCTTGTTGTGTGGGCGGAGTTTGCCCTAAACATGATTGGCAGAGTTCTTGATGTAGGCAAAACGTGATTGGTGGAGTTGATGTGTGGGTGGAGTTTGTCCTAACTGTGATCAGTGGAGTTGATGTGTGGGTGGAGTTTGTCCTAACTGTGATTGGTTGGATTGACTTCTCTTATGTGGCAATTTATAAGAAGTAATGATAAAAGTAAAATTATTGTGAACATGTAAATATGATTTATTGACTGTCTATGCACAATTAAAAAAGAACAATAACTCAAAACTCATGGTGAACATAATTTATTGACTTCAGATTTCATGCTGCAAGCACTTTCCTGTCTCAAGTTATAACTGATATTAAAGGCACAGYGTGTAGGATTAGTTGTTTTCAGCGACATCTAGTGGTTGAGTGGTTGAATCATCATCCCTGGTCCTCCCCCCCACCTCCACCCCCCCGCTTCCAACCGCAAAGGAGTTGCTACGGTGTCTCTCAGGTGTCAAAAACCTTTGATAATTCCAACCGCGATGTCTACCAGCAGCTTCAGGGTTAGTGATGTTTCAAGTGGTAAGATTATGAGCTTTAATAAGTAAAATCATCCCAGCTACAATGACAGACAACAAATATTACATTTATAGTATTAAAACTAAAACCATTTTTGACGCCGCCACCGCAGTTTGTCCTTCATGAGCCTTCGTAGACAAGATGGCGGTGCAAGATGGCGGCTGCCTGTGGTGGCGACCCGCGACCATGGAGATATAAACAGCTTTTTATAAGGTAAAAATAATAAAACAAGGTCTTTGTCTGCAAGATTAGACATGTTTTTTATTGTTGTCATTAGTGATTATCTCAATTTCGGCTAAAAGACTTGACAAAATCCTACACACTGTGCCTTTAAGTCATATTCATAAAGAATGATCTTTTTACAGGCTTGTTAGTGCTGTTTTGACCTCCATATGTACGGTGTTCAAATTTTGTGCAGCCAACACCTTCCTGTCTCGAGTTATGACTAAAAGTAATATTTATATTAAAAAAATATAGATGCTTCCTGACTGTTTCAACCAAACTACTCCCAGCTGCCCCCAGCATCTTCAAACCCCACCAAAAACAGTCCAATCACGTCTTTAACAAACCACGCCCACAAAAGTCAAAAAGACCAATCACGTATTGGACAAACTTCTCCCACAAAACAAGAAAATACTACAGTGACTGCAGAGACTCCCTTCTCTTAGAACCTGCAGGTTCTGTTCAAATACCTGCAACACTGACAAGTAACTCTGAGAGTGACGGCACCTAAAGGCCAAGTCTTTGTTGGCTACAAGGTAACGGGATGACTTGACCCTTTCACACAAATAACAGTTAGGTTAGAGAAGAAGGGTTCAGTGCTGMTGAGATYACAGACAMTGTGGTTTTTAGTGCAAAGAAAGAACCTGATCCTTTGTAGTGGGTTGTAAACAGGGCTGTGGATGGTGGAGATGGTTACAGCAGTGTTTGGGTTTCAGGGACAGGAAAGTCTCAGAGAGAGTCTTTTTTCATTTGCATGTTCAGTTCTCCTGGGTATGGTTCTTTTTATTTGTTGTGTGTAGCCACAGCTGTTGCATGTCCTCTTGATTGGCTATGGCCATWTCCACAGGTAAACACTGCTGACTCACTCACTGTCTTTTGATTTTCACTTCTTACCGCCAACTCATCACCTGCTGATGTCCTGACCCCAAGAGGGCATCATCTGGATCTCCCAGCTGTCCCAGTTCTCCTGGATGTTCTGTTATGTCACTTGTTAATCCCCGCCCTCACTGCCAACTCTGGGTCCTAAATTGAAACGGCAAAGTGGCTCTTGGTCCCACGTGATGGGAAGCAGAAATGAAGGAGGCAATGACAGCTGTCAGTTCTTGATCCACATCTGAAAAAGACCTGCTGGATGCTGCTGGTGGACTCGATGGATCCACGCCCCCGGTTCCTTTGTCCACATTTGTTTATCTGAACGTGCAGATGGGTTGCTGTGACACTCTGAGGGGCAGCTGCACAAAGACGAGAGGYGAGGTAGAATCTGTGAGCTTTGGGCAGGTAAAGGTGCCACTATGTGGGAGGAAGAAGGCAGGGGTCTCCGATGAGAACACACTGACACAAGTGGTGTATGCAGTACAGGAGGAGTGACAGAACCAGTATGAGCCAGTGAGTGATGCATGGATGTGTCTGAGGTAATAAAAGAGGTACATTTGATGTATTCTGGCTATTTAAAAATAAAAACAAATGTACGTTTTTTTAGATGCAATGAATAAAAAGTGCTTTCTATAAACATATTGAGGAAAAAATGTAATACAGTATGAGACAATCCTGCCTTTTCTGTCTCACAGTGGGGTGTTATAAATACTACATGGAGGTCATTTGGCAGTAATTGTTAAAATCCAGTTATGAACCCAAAACTGACCAAACACAGCAAGCAGCTGCTTAATACACCAGGTCCATTCTCAGAAATATGAACAAAGATTTGTACACGTTTTGAGTTTTACCGTCTGCTTAGTAGCTAGCTGCTAAAGGTTGCATAGTTCTTTCCTCTGAGCCAATATCATAGGCTTAGATTGCTGTTCTTGTTTAGACCAGATCTTTTAAAACATAAGCAGCTACTAAAGATGCTCAAACTTCAATTAATACCATAAAAAACTACAGTTGTTTGGACGAAAACAGCTCATTCTTAATAAYTGCTCATTTTCYCAATACTTTAATCTGTCTTTATAGACTGAACAAAATTTAACTGAAAATGTCATTAAMTTAAATCTTAGTTGCTTTCTGCTACATTTTTTTTATTGTTGATTTAAACTCCAGTAAACAACAGAGTCTTCAGATTGTTGGAGTCAGGCTGAAGAATAGATTTTTGGAGAAGCTAAACAGTTTAAAGGACCAACTTCTTCCCTGAGGAACTTAACGTAGGTTTCATTAAGCTAACTGTACTCACTGGTTGGTCCAGTCATCTTTACACATTTCAAAATTCAYTTAGGCTAAACTAACCAACCAACCCTTTCAAAATAAAGATTTATTAAATCTGTTATTAAACTGCATTCTGTATTTAGCATATTCATGACTTTATAACATTTCATTTGCTTCCTGCAGTTCCTCCTCTCATACTCTCTTTTTAAAGATTACATTTACAGAGCTTATAAAAAGTATTTACTCCATTTASGACAAGTTAATTTAAATGGGTGAATATTTATGCAGTCTTTAATGTTACATTAAATATTTTCTAGCATTTGGCATTACTTTGTAGAAATTTGATTTGAGTTTCTCATTAAAGGAAGTTTTTATTATACTTTTTTAATCAAAATATATTGACAACTGACTGATGTCAGTGATAAAAAGGTAAAACATCCAAGGGGTGAATACTTTTTATAGGCTCTGTTTATATTGTTAAGGCAGATAACAGCTGTGGCAACACACTATGGAAACAGATTTGTGCCAAAACCCCAAACATTACCTATAAAAATTGAGTCTCAACAAAAGCAAATTATAATCAAGTTGATAAT
>NW_013953323.1:32843-33965 GCF_001266775.1 Austrofundulus limnaeus
GGTTCTTTTTAAAGTGAATGAGGCAGGCAGGTTAACAAACACTCACAGGGCTGCGGTGCTTTGAGGAGAACACAGGAAGAAGATGTATTTACAGTTCAGGGGGTGTCGGGGGAGTGAGGGTCTGCAAGAGGTGATCCGAGGAGTTAAAGGGCAAGTCCAAGATGTGGAAAAATAAAAATAAAAAGACACTTGTCGGAGGTTGCAGTTGGTTGTGCAGCTAAACGAGACAAAGCAGGCCCCTCAGCTTGCATTTGATGTGGGAACATCCGTCCGAACAGATGCAACCTGTGTTTGCATAAAGACAAACTGAACCTTTATGGCAGAGAGCTGAAACATTTAATATAAGCAAGTGTGATGATGCTGATGTGCTGGTGGCAGACAGTGAGCCTTGACCAAAAAACAAAAAAGCACAAAACTTACAGAGTACGTTCCCAATATTGGAAAAAAATAAAAGAAAATAATCCAGTTTCTTTTTAATTCTTGTCCTTCCAAAAGTGTCCAGAAAGCTTTCAGCAGAGTCACACTTCCTGGTCCTCAAAGACCTCCAGGAAAAGCGGTGGAAAGAGCTCGTTGGGACACTCGACCTTCATGTGGAGGAAGCGTCCGGCATGGCATGCTCCGATCATCCGCAGGTCCGTCACCTTCATCAGCAGCTTGGGCCAGAAGTGGGGAATGTTGTGCTTACGGTAGTTGATGTAGTGCTCAAATGCCAGCAGGTAGGCGTCCTGCCACTGCTCAATCTTCTCCACACTCATCAGCCCCGAACGGTCTGAAGGGACAAAAACAACTGAGCTCATTCTGGTGTTACAGGGTCCTGAGGAAAAGTACATTCCTAATTTATTTCTACATATTTGTAGGTAATTTATTGACTTTTCTCTTATGTTCTCTTKGAAAAGCAGATATTCTTAACCCATGGAGCGCCACCTTGAGGGCCTCAAAAGAACAACAGTTTTTAACTTTGGGCCGCAGAGGGCYGTGGGRCCGCATTGATTTTGAATAAGGTGCAATACACTTTCTCACCACTAGTAGCAGTAGTGCACCAATCAGATGTTCAACAACTTTTTTAATATGTAGAAGAAGAACCTTAGATACTTGCCAAAAATGGAAACATATTTTAAATGA
>NW_013953323.1:34599-37055 GCF_001266775.1 Austrofundulus limnaeus
CATTGGTAATGTCTGACTGGGCCTCGTGCCACTTTATGCTCAACAATTTGGGCCCCGAGGTCAAAAGGTTTAAGAACCCCTGTTGTACAGTACAGTTTAGAGCCCAACAAGGTGATGTCAGTTATTAGCTGCTGTAGAGCCTGAGGCGGCCAGCTGTAAATATCACCTGCTAACACGCTCACAGGTTTTTGGAAATAAGTGTCACTGTGTCATTCACTAGAAAAAAAAATTAAACATTAGTTTTTAAGAAAGCTTAGGGTATTTCCAACACTGAACACAGCTGACTGACTGCTTGGAACAACATGGAGGAGAGGAGTGCTGCCAAATGCTCTATGTGACCAGAGAGAGCAGAAAAAAGGCTCAGCCTTCATTGAAAGTTATTTAAACAGGAGCACAACAAAATAAAAAAAGGAGGAAAGAGCCCATCACTCCCTCTCTTTAGTCAGACATTTTTATTTTCCAGAGTCCCAAGCTTTTGCTTATTTTGCATTCTTTTTTATTTTCTCTATAAGTTTAGGATAAATAGAACCTCATAAACCAAAAAACAAATATTGTTGCTTTTCTCAATAAGTGGCAAATAATCTAAATAAAACAAAATAAAGTAGACATATGTAAAATGATTTTCTAACACCTGTATCCCTGTTGTTTTGTCAAATAACCTAAATGTGACAACAACAGAACAAATCTACCGAAATTCTGTTCTGGCTTTTGGTTATGGTGCCACCTCTGCATTTTCAGTGGCCCCCCCACATTAAAACATTGCTGAAAGCTGTATTTAAACCGTAGGAACAGCCTGACAGAATAATTTCATGGTTTTGACAGGTCTTTGAATATTATAGTATACTTTGAATGTGGTCTCTACCTGTTTCTGATCGGGTAAACCACTGAGCTGGGAAACAGCCTACCCAACGCCACAACCTGAACTCTGCTCAAGAAAACCAACTGATTTGWATGAAGCCAACTAATTCTGCCACAAAGGGAAACTAGTTGATGTTCACACAGAACTGTGTGGCTGACGTGTTTACCATGTGGGAGTATATCTATAAATATCTGAGACAGTCATGTTAACTGAAGGTGGCAGCTAAAAACATAACGTCTGTGTCTTTGTGTGCAGATCTGAATGTTGCTGAACCTAAAGTACATTTCATGTTTTCAATGTATATTTTCTTCATAACCAAGAATATTTCCCTGACAGTTAAGCACACAACTGATTTTTTTCTTTATAATTATTAGTAACATTCATTTCCAACATATTTAGTGAACATTTGTTTTTAATTTTACAGAGATTGTTTTAGAACTATTCAGTACTTGTTTTAAGCAGAGACAGGATAAAAAAGTAGATTTGGTAAGTTTAGCAACAGATTTTTATGCAAACATGAGAATGTAAGCATTTCCTTTTCCATGAACAAGTGTTGATCTCAGTTAAACTAGTGAACATTAGTGAACAAATGTTCACTAATACATAGAATCAGCTGTGACTGTAGTTTGCATAAAGCTGATGGAGTTACTTTTGAGTTACTAATATTAGTGTTAATCCTTTGGATCCCAAGTAAGAAAAGAGATCTACTTCAATCAATCGCATCAGCTACACAGGAGCATTAAAATAGTTTAGTTTTTTAGTTATAGTTTTATTAATTTATTCATTTAATTTAAAAGTAAAAATTAAAAATTTATACACAAAAAAAATCACACTTGAAATGAAAGGAGGCAGAAGAAGAAAAAAATCTTATAACATCTACCCCTTTTTTCCAAAATTAATTTCAAGCAATAATCAAGAAACAAAATAAAATAAAAACCTCAATTCCTTTTGAAACAACAACTTTTGATGTACAAAATAAATCCTCACCTGAGCTCATGAGCAGCACAGCCTGCAGTAGTGCCACCTCCGAGTCATCCAAGTTAAACTGTGCCAGGCTCTTGCCCAGATCAAAAATGGCGTCTGACACCACTCCCAGCCCGCCGTTTTTCAGGTGCTCTCGCTTCACCTCCATCTCGCCGCTTAGCGTTAGCGTGTCAGTCTGAGGGTCGTAGCGTACCGCGGCGCGCAACGACATGATCTCCATGCAGCAGCCCTTCAGCAGGATGATCTGATCTTCACAAGGCAACTGGAAAACAGTCAGGAGGAAATGTAAAGAGCTGAACAACAGACTTCAGTAATGTCCCTACAGTGCTGTCAGCTCATCAGAATTAAACCTGAGGTCATTCAAAGAGCTATCAATGAAAGGTAAACAGTTATTTTCAGTGCAAATATTTTACTGAATGCAAGTTAGTTCTGATTTTTTTGCTCATGGGTGTGTTGCATGAAAAGAGACAATGCCAAACTGCCCTAAAAGCCAAACCTTGTTTCAGACTTACTGAACAAGCATTTCAAAAAAGCAAGGCGATAAAATAGTGTGTGTTTTGTGTGTGTGTGTGTGTGTGTGTGTGTGTGTGTGTGTGTGTGTGTGTGTGTGTGT
>NW_013953323.1:37255-42056 GCF_001266775.1 Austrofundulus limnaeus
TATAAAGTCTAAAAAACATGAATGGAAGTCAATGGAAGGTCCCCATGGGGTCGAGAAACAAACATGTGTGTGTGTGTGTATGTGTGTGTATGTGTGTGTGTGTGCCCCCTGCCTGTTTGTGCATTTAAGCTCTGCCCAGGAAGATACAGGCATAAGAGGGGAGTTGAGCTGCTAACAGAGGAGGCAGTAATTGAAGTCTTTAGGAAAGTGAGAGAGGATTAATCCAACTTAAAAGAGATTTTACCTTCACAGGTGCCACCTACCTCTGAAAACATGGGCAGTTTCTTGGCAAAATCAACAACACGAGTAATGGCAGGGGTCATGATCTTGGTGAACTCACTGAAGACCTCGATATCGACTTTATCTCCATTTGAGGTGGGCATCACCTGACCATGGCCGATTTCATCTGGCTACAAAGACAAAACACAGATCCATTCAAAGGATGAGATAGAGAGGTAAAGACCCATACATCTACACAACCATCCATCCATCCATCCATCCATCCATCCATCCATCCATCCATCCATCCATCCATCCATCCATCCATCCATGAATGACTGGGTCACAGTCCACAGTCCTCCCTCTCCCAGCTCATCAGAAGAAACTCTGAGATGATCCCAGACCAGCTGTGAGATCTAATCCCTCCAGCGACTCCAGAATCTATCATGAGGTCTCCTACTGGTGGGACCAGGTTCACATGTCCCAACAGTAGGAGACATATAAAACCAGTCCATAACTGGTTCTTTTTGATGCCAAAGAGCAACAACTCAAATGCTACCCAACCCCTCAGAGTGAGTCCAACATCTTAAACACATTTCAGTCATTCTTGGCTCATTGTACTGAAAACATGAAACCAACAAAATAACATGAAGGAGACTGCTGAGCAAATTAGATTAGACTTAGACCTAAATTGAATAGTTTTGAGGAGAATTATAGAGGGAGAATGAGAAAATATGGTGTCAGTTCAGAAAACAGTAAATAAAAACATATTTCTATAAAAGTCTTCTATTTATTGAAAGAATGTTGCAAAAACCCGTTAGTTCCTGTTCACAGCTGAACATTTGATCCCTGTTCTGAGAAACTGTGAACTTAAAGAGCCAAACAGTCAGGAAACAGCTTTAGGCCATGACAGAGACTTCATGTGTCATTGGAGGGTAATTAATGGGTTGTTATGGTTCAAGAAGACAAAAGGAAGCATTAAATCTTGTTTTGACGTTACAGGATTATGAACCAAAACTTCCACCAAGACCACAACATAAGCCATGTTTCCATGCAATTCTAATTCGAATTTTGAGCAAATTTTTAAAATTTCGCAAAAAGGAAAGAACGAATAAATGCGAATCAGATGTGTTTACATCAAATGGCTTGAAACGAATCAATTACGTCAGATGCATGGGTGAAGAAAACAGGAAGTAAAAGTCACATCTCAGGACAATGGAAGTTATCAGGAACCTGTTGCTACTATCGGGAAAGTTGTACTTATTCTGTCATATCAACGATATGGTGATGTTACATGCTGTCTGGAGACATAGAGAAAGAAATGTAATTTTTTTCATGTTACAGGAATAACTGAGAATACGCCGACAGCAGGAGGAGGGTCCAGCTGCAGTCAACTGGTTTCAGACAGACAGCGAGAACAGCTGATCAACATGTGAGGTAAATGTTCGCTACGTCAGAACTGTTTCTACAAATGTGTTTATATCTCTCCTTTTGCACATTAACGCTTTTTCGAAAAAACAAAAACCACCTCAAGCGAGCGTATCAACTTTTATGCAAATTAGAGGACGTTTTTTTCGAATCAAGCTGTTTCCATTCACCTTTTCTGATGCGATACTTCAAAATGCGCATTAAAAAACCTTGATGGCTATAAACTGCAGTTTTGTTCTTCTGTAATGTTAACAAAGTCATTAAATTAATTTCTTTTTCAAAGTTTTAGTTTCAGTGGCTCACAGCCCACTCAAAGAGAAAACCTGTAAATTTTTATTCATCATAGTCTGACGTGCTCCACCACTCAGCCCCACGTACAGACGGTGCTCTTCGACCTTGAACGTTCTTGTACTTTTCAGCAAATCTTTCAAAATATGTAGACTGGTTGCCTGGAAACTGTCATCTGACCTTTTTGCCAAGGTATCCATTAGAGTTTTAGACTTGTGTAACAACACACGGTGCTAACCATGTGGAAGCCACCAAGCAGGTAAAAGCTACAGTTATGGAAAGTGTCAGCTTGTCTGCTGGAACAGAAAGGACATTTCTGCAGAGCGGGTGAATCATTTTGTAACTGAAGGGAGAGAAGAGGTGTATTTAATCTTTACAGATGTATTTTGACTCCAGGAAGCTTTTCTCAGATTTTATTTTTCCTTACAGTTTTTTTTAAGACTGTGCTCTTCTTACAGTAAAACAAAACAAAACACATTTTTGTAGTAGTACATTTTACAGTGTAGACAGAACTTGGAGGGAATTGCCAAATTTTCACATAGATAATTAAATTTTGGTAAAACAAATGTGAAATTCAGTCCTGTTTGTTGAACTACAACTTAAGGATATGTCTACACATTAAAGATTAAATGGAAGGCAGATTGTTGGATCTTATGTGCCTGAATGTGACTGAAAGCAATAAAAAGGATAAAACATATAAGAGGTGAATATTTTTTATAGGCATAGAAGGCAATTTTGTCTTCTCTCAACCAACGCATCTTATATAGGACTTAAATCTCTCACACCCAGTCTCACCATCGTATTTGGCCTTAGATTTTTTTGAAAAACTGTATGTGAACCTTKTCATATCTGACATAAAACCCAAGACCAACATTAAAAACAACATCCTTTACAAACATGCATCTCCTTCTTACAGTTCATGAACTTATTTTAATACAGTTCTTATTTTTATTAACCAGAGGTTTCGGCTGAGGGGTTAAGGGAGTCGTCCTCCAATAGGAGAGCTGGGTGTTCGATGTCAAAGTGTCACTGGGTAAGACACTGAACCCCTGCTGCCTCTGTTGTGTGTCCCTTCAGTGTATGAATGTGATTTAAATGATTTATCTAGATCATCTTTGTAAAGAGACATAGTAGAGTGCTGCATGGATAGGTAAACGAGGACACAGACTGCAGTGTAAAGAGCTTCAAGTATCCTAGTTGGATAGAAAGGTGCTATGTAAGTACAGTCCATTTACCATTTACTGCTGTGAGGAAGAAAAGCTAGTTTTGAGTCCAAGATTTGAGAAACCATTCTAATAAAAACTACAGTATGTTTTAGTTACTGACTTTAATCTAAAAGATTGTTTCACATCTGTTCCCAGCTGTGTATGCCTAAAAGCAAAATAATTACCAGGAACTTGGGTTTCTGCTTGTGGCTGGCATGGGTGTTCCTGTGAGCCTCTGTCACCATCCGGATCAGCTCCCACTCTGCACCGTCCGGTTCCGGCCTCAGCTGAAGCGTCCGCACCATCTCCTCTTTCTTCCGGCGCTCTCGGTTCTCCTCGATGAGGCGCCTCTTGGCCACGCGCTTGGAGTCATCCAACACCACTTAAAACACAGAGCGGTGGTGGCTTTTTGGTGAGTTCATGAACCAAGGCCAGTGCAATAAATCACAGCATTCTGACACATCCTGACTCGAGACGCAAGTCCATGTATTCAAATTTAAAAATTTTAACCAAATATCTTAAAGAAAAACATTTGCTTTTTATGAACAGAAACATCTGCGCAGTTCAGTTATTATCTGGCTCACTAAGAAATGTCAAGAGACGTTTGGTTCTAAATCCAAACCTTCCTACTGTGAGAAGACACTGTTAAACCATGTACTGCTTCTATCTAAACACAAACAGATATAAAAAAAGGCCAAGCTGGGAATGACTCACAGTCCATGGCCATGCCCACAGAGATGCACTTCTTAAATCGGCACAGCTGGCACTGGTTTCGGGTGATCTTGTCAATGATGCAGCAGCCATCATATTTACAGGAGTAAGAAGGATGGAGATTTTTCTGGATTGTCCTGCGGAAAAAACCCTGAAGGCAGGGAAGAAAAGTTGGAGAAATAAATGATTGAACAAAATCAATAAAATACTTAAACACAAAAATAACAACTCACTGAAATGACTGTCTTATACTCTGCTGTATGAAAAGTGATTTGTACAAATGTTCTACCTCAACACTGACATTTCTTTTGTCTCAACACTGACATTTTGCCTCAMCACTGATGTTTTGCCTCAACACTGACGATTCATCTCAACACTTCGATGTTTCACACTGACATTTCATCTGAACATTGATATTTTACCTCATCACTGTTTTACCTCAACACTGACGTTTCACCTTAACACTGATGTTCCACCTCAACACACTGATGTTCCACCTCAACACACTGATGTTCCACCTCAACACACTGATGTTCCACCTCAACACACTGATGGTCCACCTCAACACACTAATGTTCCACCTCAACACACTGATGGTCCACCTCAACACACTGATGGTCCACCTCAACACACTAATGTTCCACCTCAACACACTGATGGTCCACCTCAACACACTGATGGTCCAGTTCAACACACTAATGTTCCACCTCAACACACTGATGGTCCACCTCAACACACTGATGGTCCAGTTCAACACACAGATGGTCCATGATGGTCCACCTCAACACACTGATGTTCCACCTCAACACACTGATGGTCCATGATGGTCCACCTCAACACACTGATGTTCCACCTCAACACACTGATGGTCCATGATGTTCCACCTCAACACACTGATGGTCCACCTCAACACACTGATGTTCCACCTCAACACACTGATGTTCCACCTC
>NW_013953323.1:42888-47614 GCF_001266775.1 Austrofundulus limnaeus
CTACAATTTAACACAAACTATTCAATAGTACAGCTGATTTGTCCTCTGATTAATATTTAGACCTACAGAGTGTAAAATAATATTATAAATGTGAGTATTTTTAGGTTTCTGTTAGAGGAACCTGACCTGTTGAGAAGATGGTTAGTTAATAGAGACAAGTTTCATCCTACAACCAGAGAACATTTTCTAGCTGTTGACTGGTAAATATAAATGTTATTAGTTTTTATGACAGTAAGAAGAAATATTAAATATACCTTTTTACTAGCTGAAGTCATCATTTGTCAACTAGCTAAAGTCTAAGTTACAGGCTGACTGCAGGTCTATTTTAGATCGTTGTTGCTTGTAAATTATACATTTTTCTGGTATAAATCTGCTGTTTTACATGATTGTTGAATGAAATTAACATAGTTATTAATTTATTGTAAAAACATGACAGATAATCTGTGAAACAGATCCAGTTCAGCTGCTGTTTATCTATTAGTTTCTATGGAGGCTGTGAGCTGTTGCCCTTTTAGGTCTCTGTTTCTGCTCCTCCATGCTGTCACAGATGCTACCAGTATACGGTATGGGCGGGGCTCAGTCTAGTRATCTTTATATTTAAGTCTATGCTCACAACTAGGGTTGCCAACTGTGCTGTATTTTCAGCCAAACTCAAGTGTCCCATAAGAGATGCTCTTTTTCCCGTATTCTGAGCGCAGCCTGCAATCAGAGTTACGTTATTTCCTGGTTAAACAAAGGTCAATAAATGAAACCTGTCAATCCGTTCATCATTAGCTTTAAACTGCATAACTCAAGGATMGTGTCTTTATTATTATATTGTTCTGCTCCCCCCAACCTCACAAGTCAGTAAGTCATAAAATGAGACATGATGCAGTCATTTTGAAAAACATATGTTTTTGTTTTAGTACATACTGAAAATGCCTGGATCAGATTTGGAAAAAAAAATTAATAAATTAAATCAGATTTGTCCTGTTCAGACTGTCAGGAAATAATAATATGATATCATATTTTCTATTAGAAATTATTATTATAAATCTAAAAGCTGCCACAAATATATGATCAAACTATTAATTGGTACATTTGACCTAACACCTGAAAACATGGATGACATAAGAAATATGAAACATAAAATTCAAAAAATATATACATTTAATGTTTATGTAGATTTAGTACAGTCCTGATCTACATTTTTTTCTTCTAGAACAGTTATTTTCTGAAGAGGTGCATGCTTAAAAATGTTTGATAATCACAGCATTATGTTTTTTATTCTTCTGTTTATTGAGACCATCAGCAGCAGAAAAGTTGTAAAGAAAGAAAAAAAACTTAAATGTGTTTTTTTAAATCATTTTTAGTCCATCATATTACATGGAAATAACAAAAACAAGATTAAATGGTGTTACGGTGGATCCACCTTAAATGTTGGGGAAAAAAGTAATACTGTGTGGTGATGTCGTAATTGACAAATTACGTCATTAAGCCCCGGCCCCGGCAGGACTGTCCCGTATTTTGGAGGGGCTGAGTTGACAACCCTACTCACAACGGACTGATCAGATACATCAAATACTGCTCAAGACCAAACTCATRGATTTGTAGCTGAAACACTAGTTATAAATAGACATGAGCACTATTTATTTATATCTGCTGTTGTAGATTGAAGTACTTTTCATTTGGACAATTTAATAGTCCTTAATCCTGTCACCAGGTCTACATGACAAATCTCTTCCAGGTGAGTGATTTGGTGTTTAACAGAGTCTCAGTGGTGGGATAAAACACGAGGAGGAGATTATTATGTCTGTGCTGAAGAGGAAACCGCTCTGAAGTAAAGAGATCCAGCTGCGGAGCCAGAAGTCACTCTTCTATTATATTTATTTTATTTTTTTCACATAAAACTACTCAGTTTTTTAAGAGCTATTGCCATCTGAAATAAATATATTGAATTTAAATAACTTGTAACATTTTAGGGCCTTCAGTTTTACAGAACTCCACAATTCAGTTTGTTTYTTCTTTGATACCAGCTGCTTTCCAACGAGCCTTTCAGCTCATCAGTCCTGTTTATTCAAAATGAGGTTGYTCAAAGAGCTAATCCTAACCTACAAGCAGGAATTATGAACTTCAAATATTTCCATGAAACCCCAATTCAAAATAGTCCTTCAAAGCCTGAGCACCTTAATGCTTTGAATTCTGGTCTGTTTTGTTTGGAGCTGGTAAAATGAGCAAAATGTGGGCAGGGAGGCTGAATCCTTACCAGACATGCTCTTCACTGAACACTGGCTGTTCTTCCTCTTCCTCTTCGGGGCATCAGGCCACCTGTGAGGAGACAAAGAACAACATGATGAAAGCCGCAAAATATCTCAACTGTGACCTCGCAGGTTCCACTGAGAGGAAAAAAGTTGGAGCCACACACAAATGAAGTTTAAGCCAAACTGTGTTTTTTAAAATGAGTACTAGAACAAACATATTTTGGATCACTGTATATAACCTTTTGAAAACTATGATGTTACAGTTCCACCTGCAGCCTAACCTACGACCCTAAATGACAGATGTAACAACACTAATGACAGATCACATGCTTTGTGTTTTAAACGTTACTTTAACTACAGCAAAGCCTTCATTTACTGGATCAATCTAATGAATAAACAATAACAGCCTTAAACAGAGCAGAGCCTAACTACATGTTTTAGCACCAAAAAGGGATTTTTAAACATTTTTCACCAACAAAAATAATTTAAAAAAAGTTAGTGTCTCAAGTTTACATTTGAAAAGGGAAATTGGAAAAAGTTTTAAAGGACCAACACTTGTGTATAAGGACTTTGAYATGATTAGAACACTGCAAGGAAACCTGTCCCTCCATCTGCCCCTCGCTGGAATCTGGGTCTGAAAAACGTCCTCATGTCCACAGATTTGGACTAACCCRTCTTCTTCTAGTTTAATGTGACAGAAAGTATAAGTCTTCAGCTCTTGTAGTGTTTACAGTTCATATCTTACATGTGAGGCCTGTTCTGCTCCTTCTTTCCTGTTTTGATTGTATGATAATGGCAGAGCTACAGCACCACACACAGGCCTGGTGCGATTACTACAGCGTCTACTACACATTAGGGCTGCCACGATTAGTCGATGACTAATCGATTATTAAAATAATCGATGACTAATTTAATAATCGATTAATCGTTTTCTTTTTTGTTTTGTTTTGTTCTTTACTTTGTTTTTCTCTCCAAACTGCTTTGACACCTTCCACTGCCACATCTGCCTTTCTGTCCTTGACACACATGTGGTAACTGGGGTAGGCCGTGGGCGTCACTAGACATTATACAGACAGGGTCTGGTATCATGGCTACTCGGCAACGGAGCTCAAAAGTGTGGGATCATTTGAAGAAAATGAAAGAGAAACCTGTGCAACATCTGCAGAGCAGAACTTGTCTTCCACTGCAAATATTTTTAGTTAGCATATAGCTAAAATCTAACCATGGTTATATAATAGAAGCTGCAGTCTGGCACGATAAGCTGTATGTTTTATATTCAGTTAACGTATGATCTGATTAGTCGACTAATCGAAAAATAATCGGTGATTAATCGATTATAAAAATAATCGTTTGTGGCAGCCCTACTRCACATCTAGAAACAATTTCATGTTTCTGACAGTTTTTCTGTGTGGACAAGGACTTATAAATACATTTCCCACCCAGCTTTTGATTCTTAGTATAACACGTGACAATAAAACATAAAAGTACTCAAACATTGTTACATTTTGGGCTTTCAGTAGGYTTATCCTAGGATTTCTCAGAACTCAGTAAATCATATCAATGGGCAAACATGTATGGATGCACAAGCAGATTTTCCAGGATTAAGATAATTCCTTCACTAATCTCTGCACTGCTTCCTGTGTCTTTCTATGATTTTCTGYATTTACTCTTTCCTCACACTAACACTGACTGCCCTGTTCACCTGTGTGTTTGCTCTGTTTATTGTTTYTTCTAGTTCAAATCTTTGTGCCTGACTCATTTTGCCTGTACAGTATCTRTGTTGTTTCTGTTCTCTCTTCCCATCTTCCACCAGCTCTCTCCTTTCCTCTCCTCTCATTTGTTGTAAAATTTATCTCCCTGTTCCAACCAAAACTGAAAAAGTCTGGGTCTCTGCTCCTCTTTATGATRACGTGAAGTCAGTCAATGATGCTGCTTTGGTTTCTAATCAGCCTGAGCTGAATTATTAAAACAAAAAGCAGGGGAAAAAAAATCAATGAAATTCTTAAATATGTGCACAACAAGGTGGAATGAATCTAAACGGTACTGACTGCGATCGGCACGTAAAGTGTTCTCGAGACAGTGCTTCTGTACCCACAGTGATGTGGTTGTCAGTGAATGAGAATGAAGCCAGACTTGTTTTTGACCACTAGAGGGCACAGTGACGCAAACAGTTTTCACATCCTCCCATTCATGCACCAAWTATCTTTACCCACTTCTCTTTTCAGGGTCAGGGAGCAGGTGCCYAACTCCAGGAGTCCCTACGAGAGGTAGGGGGACAAGAGCACAGGTCTACAGCCCGTCATAGGGACACATAGAGACAAGACAAAAATCATTGACACCCACACTTACTGGCAACAAAGAGTTACCAAATAACCTAACATGCATGTTTATGGTCTGTGGGGGGAAACAGGAGTATCAAGAGATAACCCATGCAGAGGGAGAATATGTGAACAGAAAGACCCCGGGTCTGGGGGTGGGGGTGGGGG
>NW_013953323.1:47678-51249 GCF_001266775.1 Austrofundulus limnaeus
CTCTCTGCTCTGACCACTTCACCTGCATGTAAATGTTTTTAATCGCTATTGTTTTCTTTTTTTTTGTGTGTGTGTGTGTGGTTTCTTTTTTTACCCTCAGCAGATTTCCAGTCATGTTGTGTTAATTTTACTGACAAATAATCCTCCTGCTGCCCTTGGGTCAAAATGACGAGGCCCTGTGAGTCATTTTGATGTAAAAGCAGCAGCAGTGTTAAGATTATTTTTGTATATTTATTTTAACTGTACAGAGTTTCTTTCCAACCTTCTGACAAAAAAAAAGTCAGTTAAGTCTGCTTAGTAAACGTTTTGTGTTGTTACTGGGTAACAAAACAGATCATCTTATTTCTTTTAGAAATACCAATCTAATTGCTGTACCTCTACAATTATACAATTAAAGCTTTGTGTAAACGTATACATTTTAAATACCCTTTTATTAATGTTTAGCTCAGTTAAACACGAGGTAATTTTTTATTTTATTTTATTTATTTATTTTTGTTTTGCTGTAACAAATGTTCCAATCCTGTGCTTTCGCTTTGATCACACACAGGAAGTACAAATGTCACTTTTGAAACAGGTTGAACAGGACAGAGAGGAGTGAAATGTTGACTGAGTGCTTCAACAGCACACTGAAAATTTAACAAGCAGTTAATAACACACTTGTCACCTCACGGAAAAAAAAAAGAGAGGAAGATATGCTGGTATGCAGACAAGTTTGTTCTCCTGCTCTGTGTACCCAATCTAAAGTACAACATGGCTGACTACAGGCTTGATTTGAAAAAAGTCCTGCCAAATTTGTTATTCTAAATAAATTGCATTGTGTGGAAGCCCAGTTTGTGAGCAACTGCTAATTAGTGAAGATTGACAAACTGATCTACAAGACTTAACAAGTATTTAAGGTGCAAATCACAAAGCCATAAATGGAACATGAAGTGTGGTTTTAACAAACACAAACCTGTTGATGCAATACGGTTGTAAGATATGCATGTTGCTGCCTTCCGAAGCAGATCAGAAGTGGGAAAACATCCACCCAGCAGCTTTTCCTGTTCTTCCAACCTCCCAGAAACAGYTTCCTATTCAGTCCTCTTCACAGGAAAACACACTAAAGCTTTGGATCCTAAATCCCCGACTGGCAACGACCCAAACGGTTCCCTGTGAAGTCCGGCAGAGTTGACCTGTGAAGCAGCCCGCAGCGACAGTCGTTCTCAGACTGACTTCTGACAGGACAAACTGCTCTGTTTAGTTCTCTCCCTCCCTTTCAGCTGTTCTAGACCCGCCTCCATCTACACTATCCCACCTCCCGCCTCTCTGTCTGCCTGAATGTGTAGTAGTCCCTCTGTCGTCACAGCTCACTGCTGTTCTGACAAACTGTCCCCGCTGCTTCTCCGCCCATCCTGTTCTCCATCATTCATGCTGATTTTCACACTCCTGTTAGCCTTCTAAAGCCCTTCCCTTCTTGTGTGAAACTCGTTTTTTTTATCTTGACCCCGAGGAAGAAGAAACCTCTAAACAGAATATTCCCTCTGCCCCTCCGTACTCCTACAGCTTTAATGTGAACTGGGTTACATAAGAGCAGGAGTGATGCAGACTGTGCAGCACACTGAGCCCCGGTCCTCTGAGGACACAGAGATGTTAGACAGGCCAATAAATGAAATGAGGCCGTGCTTTCATCTCTCTCGGCTGAAAGTGTGAAAGTTATTTTGCAGAGCAGAGCTGCAGCTACGTACCTCTGAATTTGTGCAGCTTAACGATCAGAAGTGGGGTTCATGTCAGGCGACAGCACGTGATCGAGCTTGTCTGCATCCTCAGCGCAGAAAACATTTTCCTTTCTGCTCTTATCAAGCCAAGTTCATCTGGCAGCTCTTCTGGTTGTAGTTAAAGTTTTGTTTGTTGTTTGTTCGAGAAACACTGAATGCCCTGGCTCGGCACAGCCAATGCTAACAAGACAAATATTTATGCCGTCGGTTTGAGAAGAGCTACTTGTAGCAACATGAGCATCATTAGTTGCAGAAAAACCATTAACATCAGAGTAAAAGCCTAAAGTCAGCAAACGAATCTGTTGTTTTGCCATTAATTATTATTAGAACCTGCACTTAACTTTTTCTGTCTATTTTGTTCATGGTGCATGTTGTCAGAAAATTGTTAATGAATCCAAATTTGTCCAAAGTGATAAATTACCCAACATTAWACGATTTTGATGAATTGATACTTTCCAGGAAAATAAGTATGTTGGTACATTCTGATTGTTTTTTATTGTTTATGATGACTTTTTATGTTTTAGATCCACCTTTGAGCGTGATGATGTTTTCTGTATTTGTGATCAGTTAAGATCCTGCTCGTCAGTCTGGCCACGCCCTCTCTCACCTGTTCTCGTTACTCAGCTCAGTTTTCTTAATTAGTTTTTGTCACTTAAACTGTGTTTCCTTGTTTGTCTGCAGCTCACACATACTTATTCTGTTTCAGTCATCTCATTTCCTGTTCTATTATCCACTGCTTGGGTGAAGATCTTGTTACGTACGCTGACTTTGCTTTCGCTGACCATTTCTTGCACACTCTACATGGAAACCTGACAGAGTTATTCAGTAGAACGGTCAGTTCACTCAGGTTGCAGCAGTTTCTGGTTCTGAATCACAGAAACACACTGTGGAGATTTAATACAACTTAATTAGATTTTCTTGGTGTTGATGGGACAGACTTGTAGCTTTCTGACAGAAAACACACTCACAGCTGTTTTTAGTGTCAGTAACACCTAAACCATACTGTTAAAATAACTGTTTAATAACACAGTAATTGCATAATTTCAGACGTTAGAATTAAAAGCTGACATTTTACTTTGACTCATCTTAAAAAGCTTTGTTGTTTGTTTAAAACTGATTTTTCCTCATTGAAATTTTGTTGGTTTCTGTTTCGTGAGAGCTAATTATATGTTGAGTGCTACTTAAAAAAACAAGTGAATGGATTAGACTTGATTAATGAGTCATTTGAACTGTTTTACTTTTTAAATCAAGGACCACTATCGTGCATGTTTCAAGTGTTTTCCTGCTCTTTCAACAGGTCTTCAGGTTCTGCAGAGACCTGATAATGACTTGTTTATTCAAATCAGGTGCAATGAAACAGAGAAGCATCTAAAGCAAGCTACTGGYCCAAATTAAATAATCCAGACTCTGGTAGCAGGGTTCTGGTTRGACTGAGCCGTTCTGGTCAACATGTTTTAATCCTGCAGAACAGGCTCGACRTGAGGCTCAGTACAGAATACTTCTGTCTGTTGTTTTCACAGTATGCAYAGTATAACTAAAAAAACAGTTTATAAGTATTTTTAGACGTATGATACAGTGTGTGTCTTCTAGATGGAAACATGACTGTAACAGTGAACCCAGAGTTTCGCTATTTCAATGATTACTGTCACATTTGACATTTTTCCCTAGTTGGTTGGCATATTTTACAGAACATAAGGTGTGTGATGTAACATAACATTCATGATGTGTTCCTGTGACAAATATAGTAAATCATATTCATCTAGTTCCAAGGTTTTCAAAGTATGAGTGTAAAAAAGCTGTTATAATAATAATAATAA
>NW_013953323.1:51824-55530 GCF_001266775.1 Austrofundulus limnaeus
CACACACACACACACACACACACACACACACACACACACACACACACACACACACACACACACACACACACACACACACACACACACACAAAAAATCATCTAAGACCTGCAGTGTGAAGGTAAGCCTTACTTTATCTCCCTACTTCCTGATTCACCCCACTCCTCCCCTCATAACCTCTTGTGGCCCCTAGGGGAGGCCTGCCCCACAGTTTGAAAACCCTTGGTCTGATGTTTTAGTTGATCRTACGTCTCTGCAGGGTGTCTGTGAGCCTCTCTGCCTGGCCCTTGCCTTCCTACGCAGCTCCGCTCAATTCTTGTTTCCCTTCACTCCGTCTGGGACTTCTCCCATTGACAAGGATTTCGCTGGCAGATTTTTAGCCGGGCCAATCAGAGAACAGAAGGAGGAGTTTTGAATGACGTCAATGTTCTGCGCAGTGTCTGCTAGTTATTTTAGCATACAGCAGTGGAGGAATTGAATGAAGCCAGTCTGTGTTGATAAGGCTTCCAAATTCAAATATATTTGTCTGACAAAGCAGCAGCTCTCATTTACAGTCGTCTCGTTCGGCTCGGTATATTTATCCTCTCAGTAGGGTTGTTTACAGCACACGCGATTTCCGGTTAGCTTCTTAGCTTAGCCTCCTTCACAGCGACATACGTCGCAGCCAACTGATCCAATCATTTTAAACTTCAGCAGAGGTCACGCCTCCTGCAAGAACAGCTTTTCTATGCATCAAGTCCAGACCCTTGTATGAAGCAAAGTGAAGGACAGGGTCTGGTTTAAACCAGGCTAAGCCTCTCTGAGTATGCAGTATTTTCTCAACTGCAGTCTTCTGTCAGTGTTTTGTAATAGCCTCGCCCATTATGTTTCCACTCTTCTTTATGCTCACACTCTCTGTTGTTCTACTTTAAATCTGTCTGGCTCTTTGTACACTGTTCTTCTCATCTCCAAACTTACAAAAACAACCAATTAGAACATGCTGTGTTGTGACACAACACAACTGGCACTAAAATGCCATGTAGACAACTGGCACTTTTACAACACTTTAAATTCAGAGCAGATTCTGAATGGATTGAAACAGCATGGGGGTGAGGCTGACCCACTGCTGAGGCTCATTTGAGCCGCCAAGCAGACAGTTGGCATGAGAGAAGGTAAGCCAGCTTTGAGCCCAAGGATGTGATGTAGTGATGTTGATGATGTATTTATAAGCCTAAACAACAATAAACAAGTTATTTACTGATGATGACACACAGCAACTTAGCATTTAGTTGAAGAGTTTGCTTCACCACAAAGATAATCACTAAACTGAGTTAGTTTGTTATGTTTAGAAAATKGTTTTAGTGGTTGAAGCCCAGGTGCAGTTAGATTTTTTAGGGGATATAAATAAGTAAATTCTTTATAAAAGAAATGAGCTGATGTAGCAACAACATTACTGACAGATTCCTCAAAGGATAAGAGGAGGGGAACTCTCTGGAGGATAAACATGACTGGCCTGGGAACGCAATGCACCCACAGGGAACTAACAACAGGACACACAGTACAAAGGAACACTAMGTTGGTAGAAATGACAAACACCTGAGGAGAGACAGCAGGATCAGGTGAGAGAGGGTGGGGCACGAGCAGGATGGGACTGAGGAGAAACTGAACTCGTGACACAGGGATCACAAGAGAGAAACAAGAGACGGATCAAAACCTGAACCTTAGAAAACTGTCACAGAGATAAAACTGATAACAGGTCCAGATCTCAAAACACAAGAACCCAAAACACAAAACATGAAAAAAAAAAATCAGTTGCAAAGATTAACTCAAGAAACTCAGTCAATAACTTAGAAACACAAATCACAACATACTTAAAGTTTTAAGTGCCTTGTCAGCGGGTTTCTGGCTCCTCACCTCTGTCGGTACCATGAAGCTCATCTTATTCTGAAAGTGTGGCATGTGGCCAACTTCAATAGTATGGTCCAAGTCAATTTTAACCCGGGCCAAGAATAGGCTCCTAAAAATCATGAACACTGTCTGTCATTATTAATCGGAAGATTTGCTCTTAATGTTTCTAATTTAGGTCAATTCAGTTTATTTGTGTAGCACTGATTCATAACAAAGCCCCTCAGGTCTCCGTACAAAACATTCACATTATAGAATGCCAATATTTATCTKAAGACAGTGGTAGATTGTRCCAAATCTTCACTTCGTCACAATTTTCCTTTCATTTTTAAGARCTTTTGGTCTTGTGCCCTGTTTTACATTAGACATGAAAACCCAACAACCTTGAAGACTTCTTGAAAGTAAAAATGGAAACTGCATTCTAGAACTCTTCTGAGATTTATTACATACCATCTATAACCATTCCAMATTTTAGATACTGTTCTGACTGCTGTATAAAAAGGCTCAGGCCTGAAATGAGTGTTCCCCTCCATGTCCTCCTGCTCTGACAACCTTTTCCAAATCCCCGTTTGTTTCCTAACCTTGGAAGATCAAATCCAGGGCATATATAACCTTGCTGTCATAAACTCAGTCACAGAGATGACAGCTCAGGCATCTTTAACATCTTATGAGGGTTGGGAATATTGTAAGATTATATATTGCAGGCGCACATAAGGCATGGGAGTCATGCAATGGTACAATTAAGAAATAATTGCATCGCTGCATCAATTGGTGTGTGATGGCTCATTATTTAGTTATAAAAATAATAAACAGTTTAACTTCAACCAAGGGGAAACAGTGGAGTTTGAATGAGAACACAAAAAGAAAGGGACACTGAGATGGTAAATATGACACAGACTCTTTAGTATAAACTGTTAAGACTTCCTTTGATTTGTGTTTGTTTACCTTTCATTAATATTTGTTATTTCACTGACTCAGTTCCTCAGTCTTTACTTGTGCTGCTGTCTCTTTTTATTTTACTGACAATGGGCCTCATGCAAGAACATGTTAGTATTCTTATCCTAAATTTCTCTTACTTTTGTTCGTATGAAGGGTTCGTACGAACATGTCACGTCAGATTCAACAAACTCTTCTATCTTCAGGAAAAGTGTGTAAATGAGGAGCGTAAACTGATGAATGCATATCAGGTGCTCGTGCACGGGGGGAGGCGGTTTACATAATTACCACCCCAAAAAACACCATATAAGGATATACGTTTCCTGCCACACACACATACCAGGAAGTGTCCTTTCATAAATGACATCGCAAAGTAAAAAAAGAAGAACTTTACGAGTTCGGAGATTGAAGTTCTGCTCTCGGAGATCCACAAAAAAGTCATTTTTAGCAGCGTCAGCTGTGGAATTAAAGGATCTGCTTTAAAGCCGAGGAATGAAATGACGACTGTTAATGTCGTGTCTCCCGTGGGTCGTACAGTCACAGAAATAAAAATCTAAATCATATTTATCTCTGTAGTCCTGCTCCGGTTTTTCTGTGGTCAAATATTTTTAATTTCACTGTAAACAACTGTGTTACATAGGTTTCATTTATTCAGAAGAGCAGTTACGCACCGCAACCCCCCACCCCCCCAACCGTTACAAGATGTGTTTCTGAATTTTAAAATGTCTCAAAACTTCAATGAACTTCATATTAATATTGTAGTGCTGTACAACAAAAGTAATTGCCAATTTTTTTAATTTAACCAATTTATATCATTGGTCTACATTATTACATTTAAAATTACAATTACAATTCAAACAGAATAGCCTCTTGTCAACATAATTATAT
>NW_013953323.1:57563-61481 GCF_001266775.1 Austrofundulus limnaeus
CACCAGGGAGGCGTCCAGGAGGCATCCTTACCAGATTAACCTGCATGTTAGATTAAATGGTGACTCTGAAAAAGCAATGTTTGTTTGTTTCACTGTACATATCTACACAGTCAGCTGATAAACCAGTATATTATTAGTCGTGCATTAAGTGTGATTTGTGCGCACATGGAGATATTTGTGATTTTTACTGTAAATTAGGGCTTAATCAACCTCATAAAAAAGAAAATGTGGGAAAGTTGTTAAATAAAAAAAACTTTATTTAAATCTCTTATTTGTGGCGTCTGTTTGCTCAAGTAGAACAGCATGTTGCATTACCATGGTAACATCRAACTAGTGTGAAAAACCTTCAGAAACTACGTTGTGAAATCCTTCAACAGCATAGGAATGWAAAAAAAACTATTTCTGTGAAAGAAAAAACTTACTCAACTACAGAGAACATATTACATAAGTACTGTATTACCACAGGACCTTCAGGTTCAGTCCTGCAGTTGTTGGTGTGAAACCAGTGTCTCTACAAGCAGAAACAAACTGTACAAATCTGAGCTGAATGGGAAACCTGCCAGGCGCAATTATCTAAAATGAACATTGAGTAAAAAAAAGCTGGTTTCCCAATGACACACAGCATCAGATTTATCCTTCTGAATACTTTAAATAGATTCTTTTTATTCAAGCAGCTGTCGTCCAGCGTCTACTCTGAGGCAGACTTGAAGGTTTTGTTGTAAGAATTGATGAATCACTTTGCTTTGTTTCAACATAAAGCAGTACACTCTGTCTCTGATTTTTGAGGGTGAGTCACTAGGCAAAAAAAAAAAGAAGAAAAAAAAAGAATAGTACAGCAGAGAGAAAAACAATCCAAATCAGAATCTGATTTTATTGAGATGTAATTGCTTAGATAATAGGTCAGGGTGTAATAGTATATGTAACCATAAYGAACCATCTGTTGAGTGCAATCAGACCAACAACACATTAGTTTCAAGTCATCACCTCACTTACATAGAAGAAGGTACACATGGTTTTTAATGATTTTTACTAAMTGACAGAACAGAAAAAGACTACAGGAAGATGCTATATAAGGCACTCTGCACTAAAGCAAAGCAAGAATGACTGATTTTGATGAAAAAAGACCTTAAAGAGCTTCTTGTTTGCTTCAAATGAACAGAGAGAAAAGTTCCAGKTTCATCTTTATCTACGACAGCAGTGAAAAGTGCAAGATTAGTAAATTTGAGCATGCCTTTTTACATTTAATAAACACTGTTAAATACACCTTCAAGGGTTTAATAATCTGTGTAAAAACTCACACAGTTGGGTAGCTATATGAATGTTTATTGCTCCTTGTCACCCGCTGCCGAAAATAACGTTTTTGAACCTTTTCTTGTTAAATTGTCTTCAGCTTTAGCAATAGTGAACAGATTTTTATAGTTTTTTCAGTTATTAATCACTGAATGTACATTTACAACTGATTCACTTTTGCTGTCAGCCAAGGCGGCTTCCAGGGCCGACTGACCTTAAAGAAAGGCTAWAACAGATGTTAACCTAAAATCTGGTGTGGTGGAGACTGAGAATGATCCGCAGCTCATACTCTAAAACACCAGCAGATTACATAGAGGCTTTGTTCAACATTTTTCYGTCACCTATTTGGAGTCAATTCTGTCTGTATTTTATCATAAATATATCATGAACCACAGGAAAAATTTTAATGAAACTTTTTGGGGGGATCATTGGATGTAAGAAAACACAAATCAAAATGGCTGCCACAGTCAACTGACACTAGGCAACACAAAGACCCGATCCTAATACTCGCGCTTCCACCATKGTGTACTTCAAATGTGCATTCCTGCTGAAGGGTTTGACTGCGTAGTGTCCCACTTCTCGGGAGTGGTCTTTTGCCCCGCCCACTTTGTGCCCTTGATCCACACTTCGGCTAAGCCTGCATCCAAGTGTATTACCCACAGTTAATCTCTGTATGGGATGATTTGAATTAAAAGRCACACATATGGTAATGTYACCAAGCACCTTCCAGTCTAGTAGTGGTAATGCACTTACAATAATCTGCAAACCACCAATAAAATCAAATGATGACGCATGTCCACCAAATGTACACTGTCTRGTGTATAAGTCTCCTTTGGTTCATGCACTATGTTCTCCTAAAAACAWTGCTGTAGTTGTACTGTTATTTTCAGCATTACAAACGCCAAAACAGTAACCGGTCCAGCCATTTTGGATGTCGYAGAGGCACAGGTTGATGRCGTAACATGTACTGTTCCAATTCTCCAAATTTTACACCCTTGTAACGTGCACACTTGAACCCTTATGAGCACTTTGACTGAGTACACACTTCATAGTAGGGTTGGGCAATATTGGCAAAAAATTTTGTCACGATTAATTGTGGTATTTAGCCGATAACGATTAATTTGACGATTAATTCCCTGGAGTCTCTGGACACCCTTATGTCCTGGTCACATGACCAATTTAGTGGGAAAGACTTGCTCTTCGTATAAATCTATTCCAAACTGTGTCAAAATTACAGACTTCAGGCTATGTATCAAATTTTAAATAGTGTTGATAGATAAATAAATTACAGAACCTTTTTTTTAATGTTCATCATATTTGAAGCAGAGAGGAGCACCGAGCGGACTCTGCCTGGCAGCATTAATCGTATTAATCATAAAGTGCCAAAAAGTAATCGATTACTGTTTTTCTGATGATTAATTGCACACGATACRATTATGCCCAGCCCTACTTCATAGAGGGGCATAGGGTGTAGTGCACTATAGCCAAACTGGCTATAGTGCAGTAATATTCATGCTGACTTTTCTATTTTTTCCATCACACACATGCAAAACGGGCTGCTATCTAAGGTGCCCAAAAAGCAGCTGGAGGGWTAAAGGCCCTTCTCAGGGGGTCACAGTGGGGCAAATAAGGGAGGAGGAAGATGTGGGTCACACCTGGGGACAATTWAGAGTTAGTGATTGAACCAAACATTAATGTTTTAGGTCTGTGGGAGGAAACCAGAGAAAACCCATGAGTGTACGGCTAGACCATGCTAACTCTACCCATAGAGGACCGAGGCCAGTATGCATGAATCAGGAAGTGGGGAAATAAATATGGTCAAACTTAGATTAGATTTCTTTGATCAGATATTTTTTTCAGTGGTGTATCACATTAYCATTAAAACATGACCCCCTTCAGACTTCGGTATGAGCTGTAGCAAATCAGAGGAGAAAAAAAAAGTTCAGAGGCAACCCGGTGTGCAAAGGAAGTCGTCACACGCAGCGGGTTTTGTTTGAGGCATAGCCACACATGCTACAATTGTTACCCTGTGTGAATCTGAAGTTCTTGTGCAATCACAAGTGATTAAATTATTATACGACATGCTTGTTCAGCATTCACATTAAATCTTGCCTCTTGATGGATTCTCGGGCACAGCAGTTTATTTTTGGAGCGGAAGGTAAAATAAACTTAGAGTATTGATTCCAACACGCTAGTATTGACACGGTCCAATGTTAATTTTGCATCATATGTTGCTGTAAATGTTCAGTCATCCAGGATGTGAAATGAAAAKAACAAGGACAAAGCATTTGGACCTCTGCTCTGTAGCTGAAGACATGCAGAGTTCCGTACTTGAAACGCCCATCAGGTTGGTCACTTTGTAACACATYTAAGTTGTCAAAAACAACCAGATTTGTGCCACATTTACTTGCAGTGAGAATGTAGTCCAAAAGAAAACTAGAAAAGTTCTGTTGTGAAGTGAGATTATTTAAAATGTTTTTTAAGCACAGAAGTTTAAAAGATGTAAAAGAAAAAATAAATAAAAACTAAAAGTTTTTAAAATATGAACTGAACATATAGGAACAACAAAATTTTTAACAAAAATAATAGCAATTACATACATACATACATATATTATATATATACATA
>NW_013953323.1:61695-68272 GCF_001266775.1 Austrofundulus limnaeus
ATATGTAGGTGTGTGTGTGTGTGTGTGTGTGTGTGTGTGTGTGTGTTTTCTTGAGGACGGGTGGGCAGTTGTTTGTCTGCTATCTCAGGGGAGATAATGCTCATATTTTTTGAAAAGCCCTGGTCTAAAATAAAACAAACTGTATTTGCAAAGATACAATCACATTCTGTTTGTCTTTCCTGTTGTACAAACCTATACCAAATCATGAACCTAAACACTGTATGTACCACACTGAGTCCACAACCATGGTACACAAACAGTGAGATCTGTGTACTTTTACACCACTAACAGATAGTTTAAGTCTTTTTAAAGACTCCTTGGTGAGGTAAAGACAATCTTTCTGATAAAATTGGTTTTAAAGGTTTACTTTAGAGTCTGTAAAGACATTTATTTTGGCATGAARATTTCAAACAGTGAACCTGATCTAAACGATGGATTCAGATTATGACACATTTTTACAACAGAGCTTCCCAACTATGACAAGGTAAGTTTGAGACTTTTCTCTTTCTTCCTGCAAAGGAAATGCTCAACAGTAATTCCTCACCCCCAGCTTGGCTTTACTCGTGTAAAGGGAGAGTTTATTTGGCAGTTGGATTTCCGTACATTGGCCGTGCAAACCCTGCCAACAACTGCTGTGTGGCAGCAAAGCTGTTCTGTGAACCTGCAGGTATCTTCTTTCAGCCATGTAAGCTGTATATATCAGGAACTTACGATAGCTGCTTTTTATAGCTGGCTTGGAGTAAACAGAACACAGAAGCCCATGTGATGGATAGCTGTCACAATTCATTACTGACATAAAGGGCATTACATTTCTTTGAGGACAGACCCTGCCTGTAGCAAYCTTATGTAATGCATCGTCGCAAGGTCAGTGGTTTAATATGTTACATGACACAGATTTTGATTGCGGAAATTATACGTTTGAAAAAAAAATCTTTAACTGCAATTTTGCTTTTTGAAACAATGATGTCATAGCCCCACCTCTGATCCATCSCATGATCTGAAGGTGTCCCCTTTTTCTTCTACTTGTGTTTACATTTTGCATCAGACATTTCAGCTTCATGTGTATGCTCGATGCCTTGTTTCCTGTTTTGGGTGTATTTTGGATATTGGAACATTTCTTGCTATCAAGCTGTGTTCATGAGGATTTTTTAGAAAATATAAAGAAAACTGATCTTTTTTGTTTGGTCTAAGTATGCTCAGCTTTTTAAGTAAAATGAAAAGTCATAGATAGTACCACATGGGCCAGATAAAGTTGCAACAAGGGTTGTGTCTGGACCCTGGGCCTTGAGTATGACAAACACTCAAGGAGATCAATACAATTCCCAACAGTTATTTTAATTAGCTTGTCATAATAACAGCCCAATGGGATTCAAATTCCCAATGACCAAGCCATGTTACTGCATGCAAACACCATAATAAAGAATAATCTGCCCCAGTGTGATTAAACACCAAGACCTCAGTACCAAAACCCTCCACAAACTCTCACACTACCACAAGGAATGCAGGTGACACTGTGTTCAGTTCAGAAAAAAAAACTTTTTTTAAAAGCCTGCAAAGACCAGCCACATTCTGACAGAGATGTTTTATGTCSCTGGGTCACACTGATGTGTGAACAGGTCAGAAAGGAACAAAGAATGAATAGTGAGAAAAATGTTTGATAAAAACATTTAACTCTGCCAGAGGGAGGCTTATTACTCTGGTATGACTTTTGTCGGCCTGATGACTCTACAGATGAACATGAAGGAAATGARAATAGATAAATAAATACCTGAGTGTTTTCATCTGTTCACACTGGGCCTGTGTAGTGCCCTGAGGAGTCTACTGTCAACAGAATCATTAAACAGGTGAAGAATTCTATTGTCCACTCTTTTCAAAACATTCCTTTGTATGAGTTTCTTTGGAAGAATAAAACTGTAAACRGGACTGTATAAAAATACATCTGCAACAAAATGGTATTATTAACCTTTAATTAATTTGGCAAATCCTAGTGTAAAAGTGTTTGTTCCACATTCTGCGCGTCCGTTTACTATAGTGTCTGTTTGCTGCTGGAGTATTTGCTTGTGATACTGCAGAAAGACAAACCCAACTGCAAGAAAAAACAAAAGACAAGCCATGATGCTGAGGACAGTTGGTTATTCTGAAGAGAAAATATGTCAGTTTTACCAGCTGAGTCATGGTGGTCTTAATGTGGTCACTGCTGTCTAAATATAGACTCAGAGGGAAAGCTGCTGGTTTGAGGCAATAAATAAAAAAATAAAAAAAAATAAAAAAAGACAAGTGACAGTGACCAAAGCTGTCCAATTTCAAGATGGACACATAAATCAGTGAATGAGAAAAAGGGATGTTTTAAAGTGAAGCTTTGGTAAAACCTTTACAGGAAAATCTGAACATGGCATTTACTCATAAAATGCCTGTTTTTCATTTCAAGAACAACTGAATCCCAAACATCAGATTCAGAGCGTGTCTGTGCTTGCATTCCAACTACTCCATGAACACAAGAGCTACTGCAGGCATGCTCACTTCATTAAATCATAACCTTTTTAAAAAATGCAAGCAATTTCTTGACACTTTGCAAACTATTGTTGTAATAATAAATCAACTGGATAACAAAAACAAACAAAAGCAAAAAGTTGAGGAATCTGGGTGTCATTTATCTGAATTTTCTGTCAAAAAACATGAATGCTGTCTGAGTGCTAACGAGGAAAGCTGCTATTTGCAGGATTGCAACATTGTGTGTCAGCAAGATAAGAGTGCAGAAGAATATTTCAAACGTCTCTGATTAGATTTATGTGCTTCCCCTACAGCTTAGTCCKAACACTTTGTTTTTGCACAGCAGAGATTCAATTTGTTAAAGTGGATTTGAGGAGACATCTCTGCCTCAGGAGGAAAAGTCTGAGTATCTAAAGGCATTTTTACACAACGGTTAACTGCAAAATGGACATGAAGTTCAGTCAGTCTTTAAGCTACTTTAGATCATAAATCACTGAGCCTGCATGTCCTGCATTGATGTGAGGTTTAAGAAACGTAGCATTGTGGAACTAAAAGAGACATGAGGAGAACTCAGCTGTGTTAAAGRGATCCCCGATTAGTTGTAACATTAGACTTTACTGTATATGATAAACATGTACTTTAACTGTAAAATAAAGACTGTAAAAATACTGTAGGATGTTCAGTTTTTATAATTTTTAGACTAAAAGTTTAAAAATATATTTTAACACGGATGGGGCCATTTTATTTACACGCAAAGCATTCTGGGTAAATGATGACATCAACTAGGTCATCGGCAGGCTGCTTGCGAGCTATATCCACCCTGAAGGCTAATCTTGGACAATATCTGACGATCGACTCTTTTAAATGAAACCAGAGAGCGTTGACAGAGAGGAGAAGGTAGAAATGACTCAGCCTGTRACTGAAAATATGGATGGAGGACAACAGTTTAACTTGTTTGTCGCACTAGTGCCGAGCTAATACACATAAGGCAATATAGTACTAGCACGAAAGGCTTCCATGAAGCAGCTCTGTTGTCCTCCATCTATAGTTTCAGTTCCAGGCTGAGTCATTTCTACCTTCTCCTCTCTGTCAACGCTCTCTGGTTTCATTTAAAAGAGTCGATCATCAGATATTGTCCAAGATTAACCTTCAGGGTGGATATAGCTCGCTGGCAGCCTCGCACCGAGGACCTAGTTGATGTCATCATTTACCCAGAATGCTTTTGCATGTAAATAAAATGGCTCCGTCCGTGTTAAAATATATTTTAAAAAATTACAAAACTAAACAGCCTACAGTATTTTTACAGTTAAAATAAATGTTTATCAAATAAAGCTTAATGTTACMACTAATCGTGGATCTGTTTAAAGTGAAGCTCTGCTCATTAAATGTGTGAGAGAAGTCTCTCTCAGACCATTTTCAAAACAGCTGTTAAATTCAATTTAGGACATCTTTTTGTGGGTCACTGGTTTTTCAGACTAAATGAAAATTTGCTTTATTGTTGTTTAGATGTTTAAATCGATCAGCCATGTGGTCACACAGACATTAAATCCTCAGTATTTCACATTACTGAGCCACAAAACCAGTTTAACTTGTCATGTGCCAATTGTTACTGCTCTTTTATTAGCTCACCTGAGGCACAAAAACACATCAGGGGTGGGTCGGCCTCAATCCCCCAGGTCACCTCGGCTCATTCAGAAATCCCACTGAGGCAGCCAGAAGGTGCCTTAAGGTACGTTCACACCGAACGTGCTTTGAGCTGCAGGAGCAGCCAGTTTRCATGCAAAGTCTACGGTGGACGTGCCTCTAGGGGTCTTGCGGTGGGTCAGGTCCGTTTAGCGCGGTGTGCAAGGAATGCGGAAGGTGCGGCAGAACATTTTCCGTGCATGCAGTGCGGCGAAAGCAGCCGATGCCTGAGTTCAAAAATCTGATCTTTTGCCGCTTGACCCGTCTTGACAGCCAATCAGAGAGACTCATTTTTCCACGTGACAGTTTCCTGAATGTTGCCTACAAACAGACGGACAGGAGCTCTTTAGCTGAAATCGACCGTCTGCAGTTGATGTTCTGGCTGGAGATATCAGCAYCAATGTGGGTCAGCAGCTCATTAAAATGACTGCGGTGTTAAACTGGGCACGAGACAAAAAATAGTCCGTCAGCTCGCAGCTCCTGGAGTGGTGAAACTAACCGAACAAACCGCCTCTAAATCATCTGGTGAATTAATTATCTGGAGAACTTAACGTTTGCTTGCTCTTTAGTAAATAAATCAAAGCCATTTTCTTTATTTTATATTTATTTCATCAGCCAAAGACAGACCGTAAAAAAAACAAAAAAAAAACAAGACACTCCTCCCTCTTCAGACGCACGTCTGGTCTCTGTCCCGGTCTGAATGTAGCGTGTCCAACTGGTGACGTTGGGCATTTTTTGCTGCTCAAAACGTGTTCTGTGTGAACGTAGCATTAGTCAGTTGTGGTCTATATAAAGGGGAACTGCAATGGTTAAATCTGAAATCCTGGGTATGTAGCTCCACAAGCCCCTCTTTCACCCCTCTTCTGAGGTGCATCTGAGARCAACTCATTTTAGTGCTGTCTCTTAACATGCAAATGAGGCAATTCACACCCAGCCCCAGTGATCACTGTCCACCCTGTTTGGCCATGTTTATAGTTTGATAGCAGAGCTTCAAATATCTAGCGGCACAGAAACTTATATTCATAAATGAATCAAAAGATGCCAACAACAGAAGACTTCCATCCAGCCTTATATGTTTGAGCCAGAGTCTGACCCAGAGCCAAAGGAGAATGAAGACGATGAACCTGCAGAACTGTGGAGTCACAAAATTGGTAAGCCAAAAGTCCATGACCTTGTTAAACAGTTCCATAGCAAATACTATGATATAATAGTTAAAAATACATGAAAGGAAACAGAGAACACTGAATTGTTTGAAAAAATATGACCCAAAAGAAAAAAAAAACATTTCTGAACTCCTAGAGAGTCTAAATACACAACAAAATGCATTTAAGGGCTAAAAAGCACAATATGTCCCCTTTAAGAGTATCACTGACGAGTAAGATTAGGAGCTCCGACATCCAGGAGGAGTTTATGTGGAGACGCTGCTCCTTCACATTAATGAGGAGGTTCAGGCTGCTRGACACCTCCCTCTGGGACAGTTTTTGTGGCATTTCCTTTTGAGAGGAGGCCCAGGATGACCAAAACTCATTGAAGGAATTACACCTCTCTGACGTGGAGACGCCTCCAGATCTCACAGAATGGCTTCACTCTGGTTGAGGATGGATGGATGGATGGATGGATGGACTGATGGATGGATGGATGGATGGACTGATGGATGGATGGATGGATGGATGGATGGATGAATGGATGGATGGATGGATGGTGTGAGAGGCTGCAGCTAATAAATGCTGTATCCGACTTGTTTGGTTTAAAGGTTTGATCTTCAAAATGTTTTGGCGAATGAAAGTCTGTCTCAACCTGGACATTCAGCTTTTTCAGTCCTTGTCAACACTAAAGTCAGCTCAGCTGCTGTCCAGCAACAAAATACTCAAATTAATTTTTGGAGCTCTTTAGAGATGCCACCTTTTTTGTGTTACATTCCAAAAATCTTAATTATTTTTCCTTAGATACAGTAATTGATTAAACTTTGTTTTCCACAGTTACCTGTACTGAGCAGCATGGCAGAGCTGTAGTTAAAGCTGTTGCTTTACAGCAGGGGTCCCCAAACTTTTCCCTGTAAGGGCCACATAACTTTTCCCTTCTCTGGTGGGGGGCCGGAGTCAGTTTGTAACAGAAAAAGTGTGACTATTGCAGGAGTGCCTAAATGTAAAAAATTATTGTTTTCCAGAAAGCACAATCAAATAACCCTCTCTGGGTTCTTCACAGTATGTATTCTGCTGAGCTAACAGTCCACTTTTTAGCTTTGAGAGTTTGTTTACTCGCATTTGGCCCTGCAAGCTATCATACTTGTCTTTGTGACGGGATTCACGGGATAGTGTCGCCTCAGATTATATTCTTTGAATACCGCCACTGCCTCTTGACAGATGAACAAAAAAATAATAGTTTGTCCACTGCAGCTTAAACG
>NW_013953323.1:68282-69846 GCF_001266775.1 Austrofundulus limnaeus
CACTAAAGTCAGCTCAGCTGCTGTCCAGCAACAAAATACTCAAATTAATTTTTGGAGCTCTTTAGAGATGCCACCTTTTTTGTGTTACATTCCAAAAATCTTAATTATTTTTCCTTAGATAATTGATTAAACTTTATTTTCCACAGTTACCTGTACTGAGCAGCATGGCAGAGCTGTAGTTAAAGCTGTTGCTTTACAGTAAGCTCACAGGTTTGCCTCCTGACATATTTGAGTGAATAGTTACATGTTCTCCCTGTGCACATGTGTGTTGTTGCCCACAGACCAAATACATACATGTTAGATTCACTGGTAACTCCAAATACATTCATGTTAGATTCACTGGTAACTCCAAATACATTCATGTTAGATTCACTGGTAACTCCAAATTGTCTCTAGGTGAGAGTGAGAATGTGAATAGTTGTTTGTCGTTATGTGTCTCTGTGATGGACAGCAGGCCTGTCCWGGTGTCCCTCACTTCTCATACAGTGACTCTAGGAGATAGACACCAGCTCCCYGTCATCCATAACTTCTATAGTTTCATACATATTCCTGTAGTTTGTGATTAAAATGGCCCTGACCATTTAAATTCTATTAAACAAAAATGCATTTCCTTTTTTTTTCATTCATCACAGCAGCAAAACAACCAATAAGAGGATAAGTGGAGCTAAAWAAGTGTTACTGTGGCAACAGACAGGAGGGAAACACTTTCTTAAAGACTAGTAAAAAATAGAACGAATGTCTCGGACTTCCAGGCCTTTAGGTTGTAAACCCACTCAAGCAATGTTGTTTCCTTGTCTGTGGCCACATTATGTAAGTTCAGCAGCAGCCAACAGAACCTCATCGTTAAACTTTCATATCCTGCGTCATAAAGTAACTCAGCAGGCGGAGTAAGTAAAGTACTTTACTACACTGTTTGTCTCACTTTAATGCTTTTACTTCCAAACATAGCAGCCTAAACAGAACAGTTTGTGATATTTTAAATTATTTAGTTTTATTGTTTGAATGTATGAAATGCTTTTGCTCTTGCCACAAACCCAACGAGGAATCTTTGAAGTTTCTGATAAAATTCTGCTGCCCCAAATTCCAGCAAACGGCAACTTCCTTCTATGAAACCCATTGGTAATGTGGGACAAATTTTTCTAACTCTGTATCAGAACTGTAAGTTTAGACGTCAAAACAGACTGTATGACAAACTAACTCAAACTCTGTGGCTGGCCYCCCGAGGAGCCAGTTTGGGTTTTTCTGTGTGAGTCACTGTTTCTTATGGGGCGCCTGGTAGGACTTAAACTATCTTTTCTCTCTCACACTCTACTATAGACTCTGTCACACACACTCACAAGACTATATTTGCTCATACATAGTATTAAAATATCACACATGTATACAAATAAAAGAATGCACACAATACAATAGTTGCACACACATACTGTTAAAATGTCACACATGCACACTTAAAAACATGGACACACACGCACAACACAGCAGTTGCACACACATACTATTAAGATATCACACATACACACAACACAACAGTTGCACACACATACTATTAAGATATCACACA
>NW_013953323.1:72273-78147 GCF_001266775.1 Austrofundulus limnaeus
CACATGTACTGTAGCTCTCATTCACACTAGTATTATTACCACACACATACACACATGTATTATCTCTCATTCACACTAGTATTATTACCACACATACAGACATGTATTATCTCTCATTCACACTAGTATTATTACCACACACATACACACATGTATTATCTCTCATTCACTCTGGTATTTTTACCACACACATACACACATGTATTATCTCTCATTCACACTAGTATTATTACCACACATACAGACATGTATTATCTCTCATTCACACTAGTATTATTACCACACACATACACACATGTATTATCTCTCATTCACTCTGGTATTTTTACCACACACATACACACGTGTATTATCTCTCATTCACACTAGTATTATTACCACACATACAGACATGTATTATCTCTCATTCACAATAGTATTATTACCACACACATACACACGTGTATTATCTCTCATTCAAGCTGTGTCAGGTGGTTTAATGTTGGGTGTGCATGCTTTTAATAGTATTTGTGTGTGATATCTTAATAGTATGTATGTGCAACTGTTGTGTTTTGTGTGTGTGTGTGTGTGATATCTTAATAGTATGTGTGTGCAACTGCTGTGTTGTGCATGTGTGTCCATGTATTTAATAGTGTGCATGTGTGACATTTTAACAGTATGTGTGTGCAACTATTGTATTGTGTGCATTCTTTTATTTGTATACATGTGTGATATTTTAATACTATGTATGAGCAAAYATAGTCTTGTGAGTGTGTGTGACAGAGTCTATAGTAGTGTGTGAGAGAGAAAAGATAGTTTAAGTCCTACCAGGCGCCCGATAGTTTCTGCTGCATTACTTCTTGGGAGTCAAATAATATTAACATTAAAATACTTTTTTCTGTAGCCTAAGATTATAGCAAAGGTGTCTCCCTTTAAATTTTTTTACTTCTCCAGAAATTGATTGTTCTCTATGTTAGCGTGAAAGTTTCATATTTGTTGTTTGTCATGACTATCTGCAGATTTCAAGAGAATACAGAATTATAACAATATAAACAAGGTTGTCTCGATTTGGATGTTCTGTTTTTTTTATACTGTATATAATTAGAACCAGACTGTGCTGTAACTGTATGATGATTATAATGCATTTAATGATCAAATACAAAAATAAATACTTATTTTTACATTTCAATACACAGGGATAATCGAAGCACATATAGCAGAAAAGAAAGGCCTTCAGTACTCAGACACTGGCACACGGTTTCAACCCTTCTGCAGCCGTAAAAACATAACCATCTCTTGAAATATTTATGGCTCTCACTGGAGTTAATTTGAACACAAACATGCACAGACATTTTTTTTCTTTTCCACACTCATGCTCCAGGCTGAGTGAAAGGATGCAAGTGTGTGTTTGTGTGTGTGTGTGCAGTTAGTTGTGTGGGGACAGCTGAGTGAGTCAGACGAGACGACAAAGGGGAGGAGTCAAAGCATGAGGCAGCTTTCATGACCACACGTGTCTGTTAGTGACACTATGTGGGAATCACACAAACACACATGCGCACAAACAGGCAGACTTGGTGAAATTCCCTGTGGATGTCATATACTGAGGCGTCCTGAGCTGCCCTCCACTGTCTCTTGCCCCATCTGCCTTCTGTGCTCCTAATCCAGCTCAATCCACTCCACTAATCCACACACAGACTCAGCATGGAGATAAACTCACGAGAAAACACAAGTACACACAGGCAGCCGACAGTTTAAAAGACGTTTATGAGACTAAATATAACAAAAAAATTAAATGTTCAATTAATTTTTAGTACCATGCCCATGATTGTGTATAACAAGTGGAAAAATGGCAAATGTGTTTTATTTTAGTAGGTTTTGGGTTTTATCAAATGTCTTCAACCCTGTTCCTTGTGACACACTGTCCTTCACATTTTACCTGTTTCCCTGCTTGAAAACACCTGAAATCACTGTCCTAGTCAMATGACAGATTTAAACAACTCTAGTGGGAAATATATTCTCTCTCTAAGAATCTCTTCCAGTTTGTTTACAAAAGTACACACTTCAAGCTATACATCAGTTTTTAAATTATGCTGACAGACCAGGTAAAACCAGAGTTATGATAAATAATTTACAGCACTCTTTTTAAATGATCGTCATATTTGAAGCATTGCAGCAGGAAGCAGTGAAAGTCAGGCAGATTCATGAAAAAAATGAAAAAAAAACCCCACCATGGTCCACCCTCTGGTTTCACCCCCACGCCGCCGAACAAACAAACAAACAAACAAACAAAAAAACAAACAAACCCAAAACTCCTTTCTGACTGAGACCTGAACTTGTTTGGCAAGTGCCAAAATATCTAGAGAAAGAAGAAATTAAAAAGACACAAAAGTTGAAAGAAGCTTGACGGCGATAGAGACACAGCATGATTAGGACTGAGTTATGAGATTTGAGAGATTTATGATATTTAACGTGTTTGGATTTCGTTGTTAGAGTGTAGTTTAGTGTGCTTAGTCTTTAGTTGTGTCAGTTTTAGTGTCTAAGTCAAAACACAGTGACATTTGAACGAGGAGCTCCAGCTGATTTAAGTGGAACTGAGGCCCGAGCTGTGGACAGAYSGACYGAGCCSCAGTCAGAACCTTYGCAGAGAGCAGAAAGAAGCTCAAAGGCAGTGATGGAGGGGGAAAAAACAGTCTGAGGCAGAGTGAGGACTTTGACGAGGAAGTAAGCRATCTATTATTTGAACAAGAGGAAGAAAAAGAAGAGAAGTGCCTCATTAATCGTTTTCTGTCTACCAGGAGCAGGTCGTCTGCACAAACTGAGTAATAAAGAGGAGAATAGTGCGAGAGACCACCAAGACACCTGAGACCACTCTGAAGGAGATACAAGTTCCAGCAGGTCAAATGGGACAGACTGAGCTACAACACAGAGTGAAAAAGAAAAAGTTATTGTTGAAGAAAATTCATTTTAAATCTCAAMTAGAGCTTCTAAACTATCTAAACAAGCTGTAGTTGAGATTTCTGATGATTTCTCTTAACARTAAATTTGTTTTTGTCACAATTCCAAGAAAAGAACAGGTGACGAGACTTTAGCTAAAGATTCTTTTAAAATATCTCAAGCTTGTTTAAAATGGTTCAGTTTCCTCTCAGTTAAAAAACGTTTWCAGCACACGATCAAAGTTTAATATGTCAGGAATAAGATAAAGTGRCACAGATGTAAGAAAAACAATCTAAAAAACCAGCGTGGTGAGTTACACCCAAAGACAGTAAATGTAATTAAACCTCGGATCGGAACCCGGAAGTTGAAGCAGAAACAGGTCTAGCTTACCTGTCAGCTGGTTTCAGTAGAAGTTTGAAGTCCCACCCCCTTTTCACATCAAACCGTACTTGGACTGATCAAGTCTATAGCTAAAACATCTCGAGTCTGTTGCATTCCATGCTTTGAATAATGAGGTTAATATTGTGGAAGGTTTACTTTAACACACACACAAACATACACACAAAACCTAAATACTTTCATRGGATATGTTGACTGTGTGTTTTTCAAATTTTTATAATTAAACCACTCTTTTTGTTAAATAACTTTGTTCTCATGATGCATTAAAAAAAAATGTAATTTGTTCTGTCTTCAACCTTAATACTTACTGTTAAAACAAAGCCCAAATTATAAAAACTGCACATCGTGCTAAACAAATAATCTCACAAATCTCACAATAAACCTGTATATTATCCACAACAAAATAAACATATAAAATTTTTGTGGGAAAAAAATGTAATTTTAAGTTTGATGGCAGTGACACAACTCAAAGAAATTAGGAGAAAGGCAAAAAATGCTGTAAAAGTAAGTTTTACAAACAGGAAACAGCAGGAGCAGCATTTTGCAGCTAATTAGGTCAGCAGCAAGTCAGTATAAATTTAGAGCCTCTTTTTAAATTTTAAATTCAAAKTTATCTGATGTTTTTGTTATTGCTTTTTCTTAAAACATTTGACATGGTAACTATGTTTCAATGTGACTAAATCATAGGTTCAGCTAAACTGAATAAAGTCCGTTTATTTGTTTAGCACCAATTTATAACAAGTCAATGCATTGACTTTAATTATTACTTAAACTTTTACACAAAATTGTAACAATTTCAGAATTTCAGTAATTTCAGTGAAGTTTGTATATTAGCCCCAGAATGGCCTAAAAACATTATAAAACTGTGAGACATGCGGTTTTATTGAGACATTCATATCATCAAAACCTGATTCCACTCAGCCTGACTTCAGCTCTCAGGAGAATCAAGACCTGGATCCTTGWGCATTACAATGATCCAAAGAATACGTCTAAAACACTCGACACAGTTTGGAGTGATGCGTAGGGATGCAATGTGATTAAATCTTCTGCAGCTTTTCATAAAACAAGCATCTTCCACCATGAAACATTCCTTTCTTCTATTATGTATTTGCCTTGATCAGTCTCTAACTTTTCCTTCCTATTTTGGTTAAAGATGGAAACACAAGAATCATCAGGGCAGTCATCTTGTTCATCACAATCACAGAAACCAGACGTCTCACCCTTTCTCATCGCCCTCTGATGAGGCGCTGTCCTGCTTGTTGAACATTGGCTCCGTGCAGTCCCACCTCCGCCCAGCAGCCAATCACAGGACAAGGAGGCGTACCTCAAACGGGACAGCCTGCTCAGCATTAGCTGGCAGCTGCTTCAGCAGTCAATCAYGGGAGGCCAGTGTGTGAGGACAGTCTGAGAGGAGGTCAGTGTGCAGCCGAGAAATCTGCAAACAAACCAGAGACAAACAACACATGAGAACAACAAGCCACCAGCTGGGTTTTTTTTTATAGCGTTTCCTTTTACATGAGTTAATTGTTCCAATTCACACAACATCAGTGAAGCTGAACAAWGTGTTCAGGACCTTCTGCATTTAAAAATGAAATATGAAAATGAATCTACGAAAGAGCTTTTAAAAACCTTTACAGAGATCCTGACTTTAGTTTGGAATATAAAGGTCTTCTGGAAAACATTGAAGCCAAAAAAGAACAAGGCTTTTCTAACAGAAGATTTTCACCTTAAATGTATGTTTCTATGTTTTTAAGTTCATTTGTGTTGCACTGTAAGAACAAATTACAGAATCTAAAACAAAAACTGATAATTGGTGAACTGATGGATTCTGATTGGGGCTATTCTTCCACAAACAGTCTGGTCTCCCAAGTTAAAATAGCTGGGAACTCCTCTCCACACTGTTTACTATTTTTTGGTTAGTGGAGTTCAGCAAGTCATTTTTATTAAATTGCCCAATCATTTCTGCAACAGCATGCAAATACACTCACTGAAGAATAATAAAGTTAAATACCCAGAAGAATGGTGTGATTTGATTGTAATTTGGTACCCATGCAAACCAATAAATGATGCAATTATCTGAGAACTGAAACATCTAACTGGTACCAGATGATCTAAGCCAGTGGTTCCCAAAGTTGGGGTCGGGACCTCTTTGTGGGTCACGATCCATCAAGTGAGGGTACCCAGATGTGAGGCATTCTGTGTTTTTTTCCTGTTCTCACCTGTTTTTTACCTGGTTCCTGATTCCCTGGCATTACCAATTGGCTGCAGCTGCAGCAGATCTGGTTCATCAGTGCTATGGGTTCTTCAGGTGGATCAGAGGATCAGTTCTTTGATGATGCATCACTTGCCTTTGGTAAAGTTATTGAGCCTCTCAGTGTGTTGTACTTCCCTGAGTTAAACTAACCTTCGTGAATATCTGTGTACAGAATGGATGCCTCCTAAGACTTACCTGGATGATCCTCTCCCTGATATCCTGGAGGAACCTGTGATGCTGCGTTCACACCAAACGCGTTTTGAGCGGCCAAAAAGCGCAAAACGTCTCTCACTGGACGCTCTATGTTC
>NW_013953323.1:78759-81984 GCF_001266775.1 Austrofundulus limnaeus
TGTGTGTGTGTGTGTGTGTGTGCGCGCGGGGCGGGGGTGTCTGCCACGGATAACAGAGCAGGCAGGATGGGGAGACGACGAGAAGAGCAGTGAACTTATTTCTAATTTTATCGGACTTATTTAATTTAATTTTTATTGTTTTTATCGTCCTGCAGGCTCTGATGGAAAATTAATTTGAAGCTGTTTTTTTATAAAAATCGTTAGATTACTCTAAAGCAAAATGAGGGAAAATTTGTCAATTACAGACATTCTGTTCACGTGAGCAGCTGTCAGTCAGCACCTGTCAACCTTCAGACGCACGACGGAGCGTGTCTGAACCAATCACTTTTGTTGGCATTGATCAGCTGACTGATTTAAATACATCTTAACATTCATGAGGTACTTTGCATTGACTGTTTATGGTTGAGTGTGGGCGTGTAGAGGGTAGAACCTGAGGCGGGAMCTCRTGCGCAAACTCGTACGGCTGTGATTTATAAAGGAAAGATGCGCAGAAACATGCGTATGCACGGTTTTATAAATCWKAATKTTTTTTGGCGTACGCCATTTYTGCCTTTTGGCTGCACGCTCACTTTTAGTATGGTTTCCACGCAATCCTTTATAAATGAGACCCCAGGTCTTGTGCTGCCTGTYTGCCCCTGTTTTGGRACCAGCTCACCTACCTCAAACCGGCTTGTAAATACTCACCTGGAAATCCTGGAMCTCTCYCTCCGTGCCGAGCYTTCATCCAATATCTGTAMGAACAAAATCCATTCTTCTGCAAAAATACTCACCATCTACTCACCTGACCAACTACTCACCAAGGACTTCTTCCCATTGTATCCYGTAAAGCACCTCCTAAAGTCCCTTACCTTTTTAACCTCTGCCTCCGAGTCTGTTTKTTGCTGTGCTGCTCACACTTTGACAAATTTGCCAAACCCGATAAAATGGTTTCCAGACATTAATTTAAATKCAAAATAAATTGCTTGTACAAAAGACTGTTATTTGTTTGTTTTCAGCCTTATTGCTTMGWAGTTAGTCTTCATTGTAGTTCTGTTTTCTGCCACTAGGTCCTCCAAGACTATATAATACCGCACACGTGTTCAGAGTAACATCAAAATGGTGGAGACCTTACTAATCGGCGGTTGTATTGTGCGTCCATTGAGGGTGAGTGAATTTATTTKTGCTCTATATTTGTTGTGTTTAAGTCCCATATTTTATTCATTTAAGTTGTGAAGTTTATAACCATGTGAGGCTCCTTTTTGGCTCTCATGGCAGAAGCAAACTACTAGCTATGTAGCCACTTAGCATTATTATTTGAGGCTAAAGCCTTGCATATGTGACAYAGTACTAGGGTTGGGCAATATTGACAAAAAAATTAATCACGATTAATTGGGGTATTTAGCAGATAACGATTAATTTGACGATTAATCCCCTGGAGTCCCTGGACACCCTCATTTCATAGTCACATGACCAGTTTAGTGGGAAAGATTTGCTATTTGTAAAAAATTGTTCCAAATTGTGTGAAAATTACAGATTTCAGGCTGTACATCATATTTTTAAATTGCGTTTATAGATAAAGAAATTACAGAACTTTATTTTTAACGTTTGCCATATTTGAAGCGGAGAGGAGCAACGAGCGGACTGACCGGAGTAATCCCCAGTCAGTCTGCCTGGTGGYATTAATCGTATTAATCATCAAATAACAAAAAGTAATCGATTAATGTTTTTCTGACGATTAATTGCACACGATACAATTATGCCCAACCCTACACAGTACATGTTCATATCTTTTGCTTTAGGACTGAAATGCCTCTAAGGAATGTTTGTGTTCTTTGTATTGCAAGTTTAGTTACTTGTTCACKGATTTGGTGGTTGTTTCATGTGTATTTAATCTGTKCACTCTCTTAGTTAATTACCAAGATTCAGATGTTTATTCTTTGTGAAYCTTTTAAGTTGTGGTGTAAAAMGTCTTAYAGACTAATGTTTATTATTTGTATTTCTTTATTCTTTGTAGAAAACCACACATATACCARCCATGCCAAATTAAACAGAAGTTCAACATTTACTCTGGACATAGTCATTTATCTTTTCACCTCAACTCACCTGAACATGAGAAATTGCTGTCCTTACCCGACACCCTGCAGTGATTGCAACTACTAATTCAGAACAATTACAGTCCTTCAATACATTGCTAATGGAATATTTTCTCCAGGATTACTGCAATTTTTAAAAATAATAATCATAAATGAATACAATTTGTATCGTAGTTAGTTATTAGTAAAGTTAAGTTTGCATATGTGAACAAGTAATATCTGGGACCAGGAGTGTCTGCAACTGTTATTTTGAGGGCCGGAAGCCAAAAAGTTTGAAAACCACTGGTCTAAGCAATGGCAGCAGAAATGCAGCATTAGTGTTATCAGACAGTTGCTTGAGCATCAGTTAATCAGTCAAAACGGTGAGTTAAAGGTCACCAAATAAAAGATGCCTTKTCAGACAGCATTTGAGGGAGTGTGAGGAGCCTAAACGCCCCCACATACTCGGGCGGACTTGAAGCTGATGTCAGCAGGACAGGTCCGTGCAGAGATCAGTTTTTTAAGTCCGTGTCTGCGGTGTTGCACAAGAGYGGTTAATACACGTCAAACGGCTTTGGATGCAACACCAAGCTGATAAAGTTGAGAATTGGTGTCATTTGAGGATGAAATGAAGTCAAATTTTGAAGAGCGTGTCATGGAGAAGATTAGAAAACAGAGAAACTTTATGATACATCAATGAAGGAATATAAGGACTTTCAGAAAGCAACAAATTTGTGGGAGGAAATCACGCAGACCTTGGGTAAGTTCTTTTTTTTTGTTGTTTTAAAGCTAAAATGCAAGATGTATTCCTCCTCGTCCTTGACTACATGACTGAAATAGCGCAAAATTAAGGAATATGTCAGGTGATAAGTACGCTTGAGTATGAAGTCTCAAACGTCAGGGGACATTATGGGCCAACTCCGCACGGCTCATAGACTGTACACAGTACACCTGAGTATGTGGGGGCCTTAATAATGTGTTATGAGTTGAGTGACCTGGTGTTGGACCAACAGGTATGTGAGGATATTCACACATACATCATGAAGGTTCTGGTACCACAAGGTAGACCCCATCAAGTGAAGATTGACATATCAGTGTTTCCCCTAAGAAGTTGGTCTTGGCGGGGGCTACTTGTTTTATAAAAACATAAATTTACGTGACTCACCTGCAATTA
>NW_013953323.1:83220-85868 GCF_001266775.1 Austrofundulus limnaeus
GTGGTATACTGTATAATGGTAGGGGAAACACTGCGTTTTGTACACAAAGCATTGCATTACATTACATTACTGAACTGTTTACATCACCCTGTGTCATGCCACACCATGTCTTAGTAAATGGCATCAGCAGGAATACATGTTCACCATCCTGTGTTGGAGGCTGTCAGTAATACTAGAGCAGAGAATGCTCTTTGATGTGGTGCCAAATCTGGGAGGCATGAACTCATAAACAAGTGGTGTCATGTTCATGATCAGCATGAACCTCAGTTCTACATTAACAAGGACAGAATTGCTGAGGGGAAAGGACCAATCCTGCCAATGTTGTGAAAAGACATACTGGCATTACTCCTGGTGTCATGGTGTTGGGGTCTGACTCTGGGTGATTATAGGCACCCTTATGACAAAGTCTTACATCAGGAAAATCCTGCATCCACATGGGACTAGCAAAATGCTTGAATATCCAAATCTATTGATATTGTAAATAATGCAATACATCACATGCCGATTCATTTTATTTCCGTTACTTACTTTTTGTCAGTGTGTACACTTTTATTTGATTTCTGAGTAATGCTACCAACAGAAGGCGAGACAAACTAAGCCAAGCAACAAACTTCAACAACGCAGTTGTTATATAGAATAATTCAGTGTTGTTACAATAGATAAGCCAATATAATCCCAGAAACCACAGTAGAACACTGTTTCAATGCTTGAATCACCAAACACCGTTACCGCATCATACGTCAAACACACAACTTCACCTCTTAGAGAATGACTCTAGCTCAGTACTAGGTACAACCCAAACATTTCAAATGGAATTCTGTGAGTGTGCCTCACACCAAAAGCTGAGATTGCTGATTCTCTTTACCCCTACTTTAAACTACATGTGGTACCACTCCATTCTGGTCTGACCTCCACAAAAATATGCAACCATTTACACCAGCTCTACACAGCAGCGCAGGTTGGCGGTGAGCGGACGGCTATCCGCCAAAATTAGATTTGATCCTATTTTTACCAGAGCTGCGCCAGAGTAAATCTACAAAGACTGTGTCACACCAATGGGAGAAGGAACAAGCACAACATCAATATTTTCAAAATAATTCACAATAGGCATAGCTTGGTGAAAACCAGACCCTGTCCTTCACTTTGCTTCAGACGAGGGTCTGGACTTGCTGCATAGAGAAGTGATTCTTGCAGAAGGTGTGGCCTCTGCTGAAGCGTGTGTGTGTGTTGTCGCTGCTGTGAAGGAGGCTAAGCTAAGAAGCTAACCGGAAATCTCATGTGCTGTAAATAACCTTATTGAGAGGAAAAATATACCGAGCCGAACGCGACGACTGTAAACGAGAGCTGCTGCTTTGCCAGACAGATTTATTTTAATTTGGAAGCCTTATCAACACAGACTGGCTTCATTCACTTCCTCCACTGBNSTATGCTAAAATAACTAGCAGACACTGCGCAGAAAATAGACGTCATTCAAAATTCCACCTGTTTGCTGATTGGTCCAGGTAAAATAAACTACAAGCAGACACTGCGCAGAAAATCGACGTTCTGTTCTCTGATTGGCCTRGCTAAAAATCTGCCAGCGAAATCCTTCTCTACAGAAGTCSCAGACGGAGCAGTGAAGGAAAACTAGAGTGGAACTGTGTAGGAAGGCAAGGGCCAGGCTACAATAGGCAGACTATTTTTGTTGAAATCCCAGCTATATTAATACATACAGTATATAGATATATTTATACACAAATGCTGTCAAAATGTATCATTCTGTTTGGTAAGCAGATGGCAACATGTAGCATGCAGAATATGTATACATATAATACATGTGGATTTTATTTTGAAATCAGAAGTTTCCAAAAGACAACAGCAATGCAGTTTTAACTGCGTTAAGAGTCCGTCTTCCACAGAATTAATTCTTTTGCTCTGACTTCTACATTTATCACTTGATTTACTGCGAAATCTAGCATTTCTGCACACGCTTCTTGGACCTCCTCTGTGCTTCGCACCGGAGTGGACGCTGTACAAATTGGGATGCAAATGAACGGCGGCGAACTGCACAACATAGMAGAGCAGAGCGGAACCACATCTAATGTAAATTAGGGGTTTCTCATCTTATGCTTTAAACCAGAGGCCATGGGTGATGCATAAAAATAAAGATGCCAGTTGGGACAAGTAGGTGTAACTTCATGTTTTTATAGCAGATATCATGCAATTAACTTCAAGAACGGCTACAGAAACCAAACGAAGAACATATTAGTTACATTTGAAAACCACTCTCAGTAAGAACAGGATGCAGATGTTTTTTTATTGCTATATTGTTAACTTCCATGACTAAAAATAATAAGGGGAAGGTACTATCTGAAGTGATCTACACCAAAGTGAAGCAATAACAGTGAGTTCACATGAAACACCGGGGCTTGAAGATTTGACTGTTTCAAATCAGCTTTGTGTTCCTGGTGATTTGAAAGTGAAATCGATCAAAATTTACACATTTCAAAATACCCTAGGCATCTAATAAAGACTTTTAAATATGTTACCAAGTGTAATAAATATAACTACAAGATGAAGTTGTAAGTAGAGAATTTACTTTTGCATTTTCATTTTATTCATATCTGCCCTTTATTTTGTGTCAAGTTTAGGCTAAATACTGTATATAT
>NW_013953323.1:85918-96025 GCF_001266775.1 Austrofundulus limnaeus
ACAGTATATATAAACTAATTTTTGTAAAACTTTTCTAACAAAATATATATATATATATATACACAGTATATATAAACTAATTTTTGTAAAACTTTTCTAACAAAAGAGTTCTGAAGTTTATCAAWTTTTTTTTCATTTCACCTGAAGAACACTATTTACAGAAAACAGAACAATACAATCTTATCAGGTCATCTTCATCTACTTGTCTGGATCCAGGTGTGGTTTGTGGGGTCAACCCCAAGGCATTCCCAGGCCAACTGAAAGATATAATCCTTCTAAAGTGTCCTAGGTCAGTCTCAGGGTTTCCGCACAGAAGGACATGCTTGAAACTCTCCTAGGAAGTTGTTCAGGAAGCATCCTAACCAGAAACCCAAACCACATCAACTACAACACCTGGAAAAAAGTATGGAATCACCAGTCTTGGATGAGCACTCATTCAGACATTTCATTCTGTAAAATCGTTAGTCTACATTATTACATTTAAAATTGCAACTCTAATTCAAACAGAACAGCCTATTTTCAACACAATTATGGAGTGTGATCTATTTTCAGCTCGAAATATCTTCAAACTAATTAAATATAAAGTTATTAATGAAGAAAATCCATCTGGATAACAGCAGACTGACTGCACATAAAATATACGACAGCTCTGGACCACTCGTGAATTTTGTTCGTATCTGAAGAAAATACTAGAATACGAAAACATTGGTGAATACCACAAATTCTCCTATATCACTCATACACACAACTTAAGAACAAATCTGTGCCTACAAAGGGTTCTTGCATGAGGCCCAATGAGAGCCAGATATCAATGACTACAAACTGAAAACATCCAGTGTTCTCTCTCACCTTTTGTGAATTTTTGTATTATTAAATATAAAGTTACCAAGGTTTCTTAAAATTTGGTTTTGTGGTAGTTTCTGAAAAACAAAATGGCCTTGCAAGTTAGATGTTAACTTTCTTGCAAATGTTTTATTTTGAGTTCATTGACAAACAACTGTTAATGTCTGAATGACAATTTCAGATTAGGTTTACTGGTTGTTTTGGAAAGAATTTCTTGACAAATTCACTGCATTTGATGCCCTGGGACAAACTCTAGAGAAGATCTTTGCTTTAACAATGCAACTTCTGTGTTCTGTATTTACTGCTACAATCCTGCATTTATTAGAGGAAATGGACTCTGGACAAACCTAATTTACTATAAGCTCCTTACCAGTCCACTGACTGGTATTTTAGTTAAATGGATTTTATTCTGCAGCCTCTACAAGTTCTGTTTGTATTCCGAAGTACAGAGGCACATTTTAAACAGGCAACAATCTAAAATGCCAGATGTTGAGCATATTCTGTATGATTTTAAACCGCTGATAAAATCTACTCCATTGCAGCACTGGTTGGTTTCTGGTTTTAACTTTTACAGTGGTTTTAAAAGGTTACAGTGTGAAACCCATCCCTGTTTAGGCAGTTTCTATGAGGGATGTAAAAATTTGACTTATTGTTAAATAAAGTTTAATAGAATAAATTTTATTTCATTAATTAATAACATCCCCTTTGACCTTATTTTAGTATAGTTTGACTGCCATCCAGAAGACGACACAACTGTTGTCAGCCTGGCCTTGGCCTTACTCTACTCCAGCCCTGTTTGCAGTTAGCAGAGAGTCACTTCAGTGTGGACAGATCATAATATTAAACACTCGTGAATCTTTTTTGTTTTTACTTGTGACACAACAATAATAATGGACCACACCAAACTCTAAAGAAAAGTACAGAAGGCTGTACCGGACCATCCAGCAGTACGAAGCTAATGATGAGAGAGCAGGATGACTGAAAACTGTAAGCTAGTTGTAGCTAATGTTAGCTTCTTGTTGTTGAGTTAAAATCGTGTGAAAAAAWAAWAAAAAAAAAAAAACACTGTTACAGTCACTACAAAAGATTCACGTAAAGTTACTCCCATCTGTGTGATGTAAACCCCTGGCCAGTGAAATAATCAAGTGAGCAACAGTAGCTGATGCCAATCGAGCCGGGCAGCCTGGATATAATCACAGGGTAGATCACACAGTGTGTTAAGTTGACAAAACTCTTGTTTGTATTCTCACTCCTCTTGAGAATTTTTTATTTTAATACTTTTTGAGTTAATCTTTAGCTTAAAATGTTACATTGTGTTTAAATTATAGTTGTATATCTCTATGTTCATAATGGATGAAGTGTTTCACGTATTTATTCTTTTCACCTTTATTTCATTCAACAACCTAACAGATTCCTGTTTCGTTATATTTTTTTTATAAATAAGTCCAAGTTTAATATTGTGTAAAAAAACAGTATTTTTTTTTGTTTATAAGATAAGTATTTAATACAACTAGTACAGTAAATTGTTAAAACACAATAATGTGCTTCTTTTATGAAATTCAACACACTAAAAAATAGTTATTCATGTTATGGAAAAATCCTCTCGATTCAAGAGAAAACTTAGGTTTTTCAGAAAATGTCTGCTTATCAATTAATCACTAGTCGATCGATAAGATCTATCAACCTTTGATTAAATTACTAATCGATGACTTGCATCCTTAGTTTCTATTTAAACCAAATGATACAACAGATACATTGTAGGGTTCTTCACTTCAGTATTTTTCCTCCCCTAATTTAATTCAGGAATTGATCAGATTATTGTATGATTTGCTATTACTTGAGCAGTAAGACTGTGAAGTACATTTGAGCTTTTATACAGTAAAACTGATTGTTTTGTTCGAGCTTTCCCACAGTCAGTCTCAAACAGGCTCATGACCAGTCCAAGGAGACAAACTAACCTAGATATAATCCTGTTGTTTCGTCACAGAACAGATCTTATTGTGAAGGAGTCCACACAGCAACAAACACATTTTGTGATGAGAGTAACACAGTTGACATGCCTCCAGTCACTCCTGGAAAGCACTGTGTAGACTCTGACTGCCAACAAACATTACAAAACAGATAAGAAGCTTTGCCTGCTGTTGGAGAATTGTTTCTGCTTGTTAAACGTGAAGTTTTCTAAAGTTTGGCAAAAAAATACGCTTTCGATTATTGTTGTTATATTTTAGTGCCAGTTCTGCCTGGAGTGGATTACCTTGCTAACACCATGGACACTTGCCAGAGATTAAAATCCAGCTGTCTAGTAATGGTTCAGGATTTTATTATTGCGTGCTCAGGAACAAGGTTCATTCAAACTGGATTATGTAGATAAACTAATGATACATCTAACTATAAAAGAGTATTTTTTATTGGAATAGAAAAGCCTGAAGCCAACACTGCTATTCTGGATCTGAACGGGTCCTGAGCTGACCCAGTCACTGAAACTCAGCTGTTCTCCTAAAACGGCCTGAAAATATTAGGGATGTTGACATGTCGTCAGCAGCTGCTGCCATTTTATTCCCAAACTGCTGTGACCAGATGTTGCAAGGCTGCTCGGTGCGTTTGCTTGTAATTTCCTCCTGCTTCGTTATTTCTACGAGTTTCAACAAAGCATGCTGACATCAGGTAGTTAGCTACAACCTTGTCTTCGAGTTTTTAATTTTTGTTGATACGTTTTGAAGAGACAATATTTTGAAAAGAGGATCAAAGCAAATCATCCGAGTTTTTCTAGTGACCCCTTAAAGAGATAAGCTGCCATGATGAACATTTTTTTATCTGCCCTTGTTCCAAATTTGATAATGATTTGAAACGTCAAAGTATGCTTTTTTTTTTTAAATCCGGAACAGCACTTGTTGCAAAATCTGTTGACTCTTGTCTTCGTCACTTGACACATTTAACATGCTGTCATTGGTTGAGGATCTTTGTTTACAAAACAGATGTCCACTTGGTTTTTAAATTGTTTTAATTTCCTTACTTTCTAAGAGACATTAAGTTGATTTGATGCCGCAGTTTGCCTTGCAATATTATTTTATACTGTTTCTGCTACTTTTGAATAGGCTATTATTAGGTTTATTAGTTTTTTAGGATACAAGACGCTTCCTACAAAAAACAGAATGTGAATCTTTCCCTAAGATTTCATGGCGAGATCTTGAACACGAAGGAAGTTATGAGYAAAAATAGAAAACAAGAAGGTTAAATGGTCACAAAGGCCCTGTTGGTTCTGTTGTGAACTGCAGCAAGAAAACATGAGCTGATTTCTCCTAAACAAACATCAATAATTTCCCTCATACTTCAGATAATCACATGATTTTGGTGTTATTTTTTATGGTTTGAAAYGTTCTTTTGGAATCCGCTGTCAGATTTAATATTGGTGTAGGATTAAAAATTTATCCACATCCCTAAAAATATCTGCTTATAAAGCACAACTGATTTTCAATACATCAGATGTAGTTAAATATGTAGGTAACATTTTTTTCACTTTACAGTTTTTCACTATTGCTAAAACACAAAACCCAGTTCTCTAAACCAAATAACCAAACCCCTAAACACATTTACTGKTTTTCTTGATTGACTGGACTTGCTAAAGAAACTGGGATCCATTCAGTTTTAATCACTAACTCGACAGAGCAGAAGCCACCTGTTGCAAATGTGTTACCCTGCGGCTGTGGTAAAGTACTTAGGGGAGTTGACCCGTAACGTGAAGGTTGCCGGTTCAATCCCCATTCCAGCAGTCTCAGTCGTTGTGTCCTTGGGCAAGACACTTCACCTGCCTTGCCGACTGAAGGTAGTCAGAGAGTCCGGTGGCACTAGTGCATGCAGTCCCGCCTCTGTAAGTGTACCCCAAGGCAGCTGTGGCTACAATGTAGCTTACCATCTTCTGTGTATGAACGGGTGAATGTCTGTAAGTGTAAAGCATTTTGAGGTCCAGAGGGACTTGATAAAGCGCTACATAAGTTCAGTCCATTTACCCATTTCTCATTGGATTGACACAATTCCCCCACCCTTTTGCAAAACAGTGAGCACAGATGTTACTCCAGCAGTCAAAACTTCATTGGTTTAGCTCTGGTAATCAAACAGAAACCACCTGTTYCTGACAATTAGAAGCTATCTATGTGCAATCACTGAAGCATCTGTTTGACACTCCTTCACAAAAAACTTTTAATTATTAATCTATCTGCAGGCCTTAAAAGGTGCCACGCCTGTGTTGTTCTTTACCAACATGGATGGAGGAGGTCCAAGAGAGATGAGAGGTAGAGAGTTCCAAGGAATAGGAGTCTGTGTGCGAAGTGAAGGTGTAGTTGGAAAAGCACAAGTTTCAGAAGAAATGTGGGTAATTGTTAGCATAATTTCTTATTTTCTGATAAGACTTTATTTTGGTTTACATGTACAGTATGTTCGGTAATATTTACAATATTTCTGTTTTCATCCACAGTTTAAAACAAATGTCATGAAATCAATACAATTTGCATCAAAGGCATTTCTGATTCTGGATCCAAATCTTTGCATGAAGCAACATTTGACACAGCCTATGTAGAAAGATTACAAATGGCACAGGCATGAAAAACAAGCAATGATGCACTGAGTGCTGTACTTTGTTGTCCAATATGACTGATTGAACAAGCTCAGACACTTGTTTGTGAGTTGTGTTGTTTGAAGGCAATATTTGCTTTTGCTTCATACTTTAAATGTTTTGGCACTGTTAGAGCCTTTTGCAAATAAAGCGTGTCACTTTGACCATCAGTGCCACTTTTGAAAATATGGAGTTTGAGTTGACTGATAAAACTGGCCGCCATTTACCAAACCCACAAACTAATTTCACACAAAGACACCATTCACAAAACCCTACCCTTCTTTTCTCATAACTCTAAACACATTTCTATTTGTTTATTTTATTTGACCTTTATGTATCAGGTAAACTGTTTGAGAAACCACTTCTCATTTACACACGACCTGGCCAAGAGGCTGCACGAATAAACAGAAACATACAATACATACAAAATAGAGCATACAATGAACAAACATTTACATTAAAAGAAATAAATGTAGAATGAAGGAAAAAGAAAAAGTGCCTAAATGTGTGTTTTCCAGGACTGTCAATAAGATTAGGTGTCAGCGATAGTGTTTTGGTTAAATGTGGAGATAGGGATCAGAGATGTATATTTAAGGGTATTCTGGAGTCTTGTGCTGCTGCAAAGCGAAAAACATTATGTCCAAAGGTGGTAGATGTTTGGAGGGTGTTAAACTTGATGATGTTACTTGATCTTGTTTGATGTGTTATGAGCATCATGAAGAAGGGAATACAGATAGAGAGGTGTCTTACCTGGGATTGTCCTCTATATGAAGAGAAACCAATGATGGGGGCTCGGGGTGGGAAGTGAGGGCCAGCCCATCATTTTATACAGGTCACAGTGATGAGTGTAAAAGGGTGCATTAGTGGCAAAATGGATGGTTGAATGGTATACTATAGTGTGTCATGTTTTTTAAGGGTTGTGTTTGATAATATTCTATATATATTGTCACCATAGTCCAAAATTGGCAGTACTGTCATCATAACCAGGGTGCATTTGGTGGCATGAGTGAAAGAAACTTTATTGTGGAATGGAAAGTGTCGTCTGGTTTTAACTTTTGCTTGAAGCTTATTGATGTGTGTGGTGAATGAGAAGGATTAATCCAACAAGATGCCTATTTTGTCTTGCTAAAATACAAGTTGCAAAAACCTTCTKCTCAAACTCTCACATTAAAGCTCATGTGAAGCAAAATACTAGAACACAATCAGCAATGCATAAACACMGTGAACATACCTGTCTTCATTCATTAAACGCAACTCAAAATTTAAGACATTTATTGCAAATTATGTGACCAAACCTATAAAAGCCAGTTCAGACTGCACAGTTTGCTGAAGGTTCCAAACTATCACAATGGGCAGAGGAAGATAAGTTTAAGTCTGAGGAGAGAGAAGAACAGGTCAAGAAGGAAGAGGTGGAGGACAAGGAGGGAGAACAAGACAACCATGCACCAACATTATGGACAAGATGGGAGCAACAGTCATTGACTGTGTCAATGATAAAAATATTGCAAAGAGTCCGTCCAAAGCTGAGCAGGTTCTCAGTGAYCACCAATATCCGGGCATTCAGAGAACACAACAGGTACTGTACTTAAATGTCGTGTCGGTCATTAYAGTAAATATTTATAGTACAATCAAGTAGGTTTCACCTCAGTATCCCTGCTGTAAAAATTGTCAAATATGTCCATTGATGTTTCTATTGAATGCATATTTTTTTAAAGTATAATTCTGTACTGTAAAAAGAACATTTCTTTCTCTAAAGTTGAAAGGATGGCATGAAGAGGTGGGAGGGTTGTCATATTTACATCGGTGCAAGTAGCCCTTATTGTAGATATGGTTTGGGTGAAGAACACAATTAGACTCCGAGAAATYAATCACAGGGTCATTGCTGACAATGTCCACTTGAGAACACTGACATTGTCAGCTTGACCACCCTACACCGAGTTCTCAAAGGCCCGACCCAGCTCATGAAGTCATGCCACCCAATGATTACGGTGTAGTTTCACAATAAATATTCAACATCACAATTCTATTCAGCTTATTCATATTTTGCCAAGTCACAACGAATGTCATCCAAGGTCACTGTACAAAAAAACAATCAATCTAAACAAGACAGCAGATTGAGTGGACTCTTGTCACAGTCACACCCCGAATGTTTTCAGTTTTTTGGTTGTAGTATGAATGTGTAGTAAAGTTTTGCAGCAGTAACTGTTTTGATGTCAGGGTTTGGGTTTTGAGAATAAAATTTAAGGTTTTGTGTACATGTACAGAGTTTTGAGAAAACGGAGGAAGGTTATGTGAAACGTGATTTAGCAATATTGAAAAGCTGTAAAAGTTCCAAACTACCACAATGAAGGGAGGCAGAGATAGACGAGTTGGAGTMAGAGAGGGGACAGGAGTAGGTCAAGCAGGAAGAGGTGGTGTCAAGGAGGGAGAGCAAGACAACGATGCACCACTGTTCACTTAAACATTATTTTAACTATGCCTTACTGTAAATAATCCCTGCTCTTACTTTTGCCTGTCTCTGCATCACACTCTCTCTATTTTTTCTCTTTCTGATTTTAATACTTTGAGATGCTACTTTCATGAGGAGGTCTTCATTTAACATGTTCAGTACATATGGTGTTACTATGAGGATAATTGTGTAATTGCATAAAAATATATTTCATAAAACACTGGTAGGACATGAGCAGCAGTGTTTCCTTGACATTCATTTACACTTCAAGATGGGTCTTATGACTCTGTGCTCATCTCTCAAAGATGAAAGTCTCTGAGAAGAGAAAGAGTATCAGTTTTATTTTTTCATGGTTACTCTCGTCCTTGTAGAATACTGAACTTTATTTTAGCTTGTAAAACAACACAACATGCAAATATATCCTTTGGTATGTCGTGTCCATTTGTATATCATATAAATAATCATGGTGGGCCACCATGACCAAAAAATGCTCCAAAAATACTCCACTTCTTCCTCTTGCTCTGTCCATTGAACCATACATTGTGGTGGTTTGGAACCTTCAGCAAACTGTGCAGTCTGAACTGGTCTTTATATGTGTGGTCACATTATTTGCAACTAGTGTCTTTAATTTTGAGTTGTTGTGTTTAATGAATAAAGAAAGGTATTTTGTTTATGTAATGCTGACTTTCTTCTAGCATTTTGCACAACATGAGCTTTAATGTTTGAATTTGAGCAGAGGTTTTTGCAACTCGTTAGACAAAATGTGTTTAGAGTTATGAGAAAAAGAGGATGGAGTTTTGTGAATTGTGTCTTCATGTGAAATGTGTTTATACTTTTGGCAAATGGGGGCTAATTAAAAAATGTCTTTAGGGAACAGATCATCTGGTTTAGAGAACTGGGTTTTATGTTTTAGAAATAATGATAAACTGTAATGTTTTACATACAAACATGAGCATTTCAMAATTTTGTTGATGAAACATATACATGTATACATAAACAGTATATACACTGCATTTATATATATATGTAAATACTGTAAATATTGCAATGATGATATCAAGTGTGAATTGTTTTTTTCTCTTTTCTTTCTTTCTAATCTGTACTTCCTACTTTGTTTAATATTTTTGGCAGTCATTTGTGTCTGCTGTGAACCTTTGCTGCTGTGAGGCTCTGTCCTACRGGCTAAACATTGCATTAACATGAAAAATACAACTTCAAAACTCGTTTAATTTATTAGTCAACAATTACTGCACWCCAAGCAATCATTTGCAATATAAATATTGTGCACAGCCATATTGTGATGATGATATTTTCACAATATACAGCCTTTCTTGCATCATTAGGGTGTGAGGCTGAGTTAAACTGCAGTATTTGGCTTTTGCTTTGTGTGAAGTWRTTCAGCTCATTTAGTGACAGCTCTAAGGTAATCTGCACTCAGCTGTTGTGTAACTGTTCTATCTTGTCAGTCACATTTGAACAGTACTGCTGTGCTTTCTGCTCGGTGATTTTCAGTGAACAATATATTGACATAAACTTGAGTCATATTCTGGCTTGGGATTATTTAATTCTTTATATTATTGTCATGTGATTTATGAGTGAGCTGGCAGGACCTGGTTTCTCATACTGGAAAAGCATATTTTCAGCTGGACTAGTAAATAAAATTTTGACTAACAGGTGTGTGATTTGACATGTCAGCTTGGTTGGAAATTCAAATAATTAAGATGGGCCTTAGCTGTGTGTGTGGGGAGGGGGGGGGTTCAGCTTTGGTGACATTTGGGGGCAATTTTAAGACAAAATGCCTACCTTTGGGGACAACTGGTGCATTTGGGGACAAAAGTCGAGTCCCCATTTGATTTAAATGCCATTGGTGGGTTGGGGGTTGGGTTTAGGACCAAGGTGTGAATTGAGTTTAGGTTAGTTTTAGGGTCAGGTAGGTACCTGTGAGGTTAGCCTTAGGGTTTGTGGTCAGGGTTAGGCTGTAGAAATGTAATGGAAGTCAATGGAATGTGCCCAAATGGATAGCTGTGCAAAATGTGTGTGTGTGTGTGTGTGTGTGTGTGTGTGTTGTGGCTTTGATAAACATGACTGATAACATCTAAACATTGTCTCCTTGTCAATGATGCCTTTATTTTTCTGGCCAACCTAATCAGTATGTGTGACTCTGTCTGCTTCACTAACATTTTATTTACATTATCAAAGAATAAGC
>NW_013953323.1:96291-103711 GCF_001266775.1 Austrofundulus limnaeus
CCATGAGCCTCGGTGCCCAGGGGCCCCTAGAATTACTAATCCGGCCCTGATCAGAATTCACCACTCTGCCACACCATCCCATCACCAGTCAGTGTTGAGAGAATCATGCAGGATGTGAAAGTCTGCATGTTCAAAGCTGTAGGGGGAGTTAGCTCACATGCATGTGCAAGAAAAGAGACAGACTGGCAGCTTTGAAACCAAAATGGCCGACTTCCTGTGGGCGTTAGACCATGACTACAAGAGACATTTTGTAGGTCCTGAGACGTTACACGTGTTCCAAATTTCATAATTCTAGATCAAAGCATGACTTGGGGATGATGTTAGGGGGCATTGTGGAGGAATTAGGCCACACCCCCAAAGTTGGACTGCATTCCTGTAGTGGGGTGGATTAGGATCGACCATAGTGAATTGGGTGCAGATTGGCTGAAATGTGTGGAATTTAGAGACAAATGTATGTCAAAGGCTTTGTATTTGTTCCTTTGTTTACATGACTGAATATAATACAAATGATAAAAATAAATAAAGACTTGACACTACAGTGCCTTCTAACAATATCTTTCTTGTTTACTCAATGACACAACATATAACTGCCTTCTATCCATGCAACACTTTTTATTCTCAGTCACATACTGGCAAGAATATCAAGGGCGAAGTGGGGAGAGGGGGTGCAGCGTCCTGCTCAAGGACATTTCAGTACACTGCAGGGCCTGGATCAAGTGTCTCATCTCCTAATCTGACGACCACTCTACCCCTGAGCTGCAGCCGCCCACATCTGAAAAACAGGTTTGGAAAGTTCTCTTTTAAACTCTGTCGGAACGTACRGAAAGAAACCTGCAAGTGTCAATAAACTGGAGTAACGTTGTAAAAAATGGGTCAACATTCCTCTGTCATATCTGATAACAGGTTTTCTCCCGGTGGCAAACTAATAAATCAGCCCACAGATTCTGTTGATGAACATGTGCGCACGCATTTAATAACAAGATTTCATCATCCGGTGCTGGGTGCCAACTGAGACCAACAGAACTTCACGTAGTTCAACATGTATCTCTTTAGATGCTTTCAGATCCAGGTCAGATCTTAATAATAGGATGAATACCACTATGACTTATGGAAGTGTAATAATTGTTACATAAAAGAAAATATTTAGACCTGCATTCCTGAATTATTCTAAGTTCAATCAGAGGAAACACACTTCAAATGCCATTATAAAACTGAATGAAATGTAAAAAGCCACAAACTTTCTGGGTGTTTTTCACAAAACTTCATCAGGAAGAAAGACCTGCATAACAAAACTTGTTTTTTTAAATATAATAACAGCCTTTAAGTTTCTCAACCCATTTAAACTGCTAGATTCCAGCATTTTTACTTGTTTCAGAAGAAGACAAAAAAATAATAATAACCYAACTCCCACCAACTTCAGTTCATCTTTTCTATCTGAAGTAGAGCAATCATTTGTTCTTCTATCCTTATGGGGAATTWGCATTGACTTCCATTAATTTACCAGATATTTCTATACCCTAACCCTGACCCTAACCCTAAACATAATCTAAACTTAATTCCAACCTAAGTCCTAACATGAACCCCTGACCCACCAATGGTATTTCCCCCAATGAGGACTGGGCTTTCATCCCCATTAGGGACAGTGGGTCCTGGCTGTGTGCACTGGGAAAATGGTCAAAAATCACCCCCTCCAGGTAACAAAAAACTTACCTTTACTCTATATATTTCATGCATTCCTGGGAGCTGTCAGACTGACTGAGATCCGAACTAAATTAGGGTAGAGAAGTGCTGCGGCGTGATCAGCGATGACTGAGTTACCCTCCACTCCTCCTTTTCTCTTTCTCCTCCACATCACCTCTTTTCTTTTTACTTTGTTCCAAACCTGTCACACTGTCTTTATTGGACAGTCTCTCTGAACACAGARCACAACTCTATCACAAAAAGCCTGTTCTTATTTAAAACTTCTTGTTGACAAATGTATTTTGTTCAAAAGGTCAAKAACACCCAAGGCTCACTTTCATTAAAGAAAGAGTGCTTCTGATGTACTGAAAAGAATAGTTTGACTAGAGCAAAATGAATGTGCTCTCCACAGACAGTGAGTGGTTCAAACAGCTGCATGCTTTCAGTTTACTGAGCAATGAGAAACATGAATGGCCTTGGACGGTGAGACAGCAGTCACGAGTGTTCTGTACTGTACACGCTGTATTAGTCTGTGTGTAGCCTCGCTGAGGACATCAGACAAAGCTGCTTCTGCTGCCGAATGAACTCAGCCGCTAAGACCTGACACCCCTGCAGAGCTGCAGTCCAGGCTCAGAGGGCCAAGCCAGGGCACAAAGATTAAAACAACTGAGCTAAAGTCATTTTAGCACAAACAGGCTAATGACAGCTAGTAATATTATTTTTATCCAGACAAAATGAAAGGAATAGACTCATTTGAAAAGCTGCAACTAGCTTGGGTGAAGTTCTCACAATAATATTTTTATATTGGCAAGGTTTAGTAGATTTAATATTCAACAAAATTACTATATTCTGTAGCATATTCTCTTATTTTACAATGTTCATTTGTGCTAACTAGAAATGAAGCTGATGCAAATATGTCTTGTAAAAGAACACAAAAGGTTCACCTTTTGGTTGTTTACTTAAGGTAAGGGATCACCAGGGTTTCATCCTGAAAAAAGGGTAAATTCCTTAAATTTCTGTCCAAGATGTAGCATGTTTTTGTGCAAGTATCATTGGTAAAAAAAAAAGACACTTGAAAAGTCTTCTGTCTCATTGCCATTTCTGAAAGGATGATGAGGAGCATGGGGTAGTTTTAAGTAAACTTAGCCTGGCCCTTGCCTTCCTACGGAGCTCCGCTCAATTCTAGTTTCCCTTCACTGCTCCGTCTGGGACTTCTCCCACTGACAAGGATTTTGCTGGCAGATTTTTAGCCGGGCCAATCAGAGAAGAGAACATCTATTTTCTGCGCAGTGTCTGCTTGTAGTTTATTTTACCTGGGCCAATCAGCAAACAGAAGGTGGAGTTTTGAAGGACGTCGATGTTCAGTGCAGTGTCTGCTAGTTACTTTAGCATACAGCAGTGGAGGAAGTGAATGAAGYCAGTCTGTGTTGATAAGGCTTCCAAATTAAAATAAATTTGTCTGACAAAGCAGCAGATCTCATTTACAGTCGTCTCTTTTGGCTCAGTATATTTCTCCTCTCAGTAGGGTTGTTTACAGCACAYGTGATTTCYGRTTAGCTTCTTAGCTTAGCCTCCKTCACRSYGAYARYAMACACATGCTTCAGCAGAGGCCACGCCTCCTGCAAGAATCACTTCTCTATGCATCAAGTCCAGACCCTTGTATGAAGCAAAGTGAAGGACAGGTTCTGGTTTAAACCAGGCTAAAGTAAACCCAACAGTGTTATGCTTCTGAGCTGCCAAGTGAGTCAGTAATAGCTCCAACCGTCCATATATGAAGTCAACATTAGGAGTAGTGTAAGATCAGCCAGCTAATTTAATGCTAGTCCACAGTTCTTCATGTTCCAATATACCAGCTTCATTTATGAAAGACCACATTGTTGTGGTGATTTGGCCGGCTCCTCTGGTGATTTATGAACAACCAAGCAGCTTAAAGAGGGCCTCTACTCTGCAGCCATGTAGTAGAAAGGTTTTGTTAAAAAAAAAAGCTTTACTGAGTTACCAGAGTCAATGACTGTCAGGAAAAAGGACTTAAATTACATTTTTTTAGCTTTATATCATGTTATAATACCATTCCCTCATTAAAAACATACCCACAGTGTTGCTTTGACTCATTCATGCATGTTTGAGAAATCTTTGAATCTCCATCAGCCATGTGGAGATGCCTAAAAACTTGCTGGAACAAAGCACTGCCTATTTTGTACCTAGCTCCTCCCTGGAGCTCAGTCTGCAGCTGAGCTCACACCCCACAGAGCACCCCTCCCCCAAAGCCCTGTTAAGAGGACATGCTGAAGTGAGTGTTGGAAACAGCAGGTTCTTAAAGAGACAGAGGCCAATTTCAAAGAGTTTAGTATTGCTATGATGCAAAGTCAAATTTATTTTTGAGATATTTTCTCAACAACTGAAGGTAACAGTTACTTGATTATGCTATATAATTGAACTATGCGCATGGAAAATACATGATACCCCCCCCCTCCCCCACCCACACACACACACACACCTCCCCCAAGCATTGTTCAGATCTTTTAAAGCAAGATTCTGTGGAAAGTAGAGCTGGGCGATATGATCAAAATTTTATATCACGGTATTTTCAACATTTTCACCGGTTTCACGGTATTTGACGTATTTTTCTTTTCATCACAGCTCAGCAGATAATAAAATGTACAAACCCTGCTTATTGAGGTTTTTTTCTTTTACTGTACCTCTGTCTGTGTTGCTGTTTCCCTCCTCTGTGTCTGTTCTTCTCTGACTGGTGGTTGGAGACAGTAGTCATGCATTTTGGTCCAGTCGTGAAGGAGGAGGGTTAAGAAAAGATTATGATCGGGTTTATTGTTTTATGTTATTTATTAGAGCTTATCAGCACGACTCACCTTGCACACCAGTCAATTCCAACTCCACTACAAACTACTTCCCGCTTTTCACAATAGAACCACATTAAGTCTCCATCAGCATAACGTCTCCATATTAACTAACCACGTTAAATCTAACTGTGCACGTCACTGAAGAGGTGTTTACTACATTCAGTGATGGCGAAAACAGGATGTTTTTTAAACATCAGTCAATATAAGCAGCAGAATCGCCACCCACGGCTGCAACTAGCTGCTCCAAACATTAGCATGCTAACACACATAGCGGTGCAGCAAGGAAAAATGTCCCCTAGGAAACAACAGTTCACTGGCGGCCGCGACGAAACATTCCGCTATTTAAACCGGAATGTCCAGAATTTTAAAAAAAATCATATCATAACAAAAATAAAAAATGGTATTCGGTACAAAAYGGTATACCGCCCAGCACTAGTGAAAAGGATTTAAACAATTATTATCTTACCTGTGGTAGCTCTTTAACAGCCTCAAAGTGGGGAAAATATATTTTTAATAAAATAAAAGCTAGTTAGCAGAACCAAGACCAAACAGAATTGCTTTAAAGAAATAAAGCCACAGCACCAGGTTCAGCTGGTGACAACAACCTTGTTTACTTTGTTCCAGTTTACTGTGTAGATGCTAACATCCAGTATCTGTATGTCTAAAACAAATGAAAACATTGCTCAAACTTAACACCTTCCAACAAGAGCATTTCTTCCACCTCTTGGCATGTAAATACAATTCTACTGAACTAGAGTGAACTGGATTAGCTGGATCGTATCTAATTGGATGTGAATTGAACTTTGCTTTCTCTGTGAAATTGTCCCAAGATACCCTCTGTGGAGAAGTGGAGCTAACGAACTGAACTGAAGCAAACTTCGAGTTTGATATCTAGACACGTTTCATTCAGAGGAAAGTGTGCTGATGAAGAGAAAACTCAATAAAATGAGCAGCTGTGGCTGCATACGGGCTTATCCTGAAATGACATTTAAGGTATTGTGTGTGTGTGTGTGCGCGTGCGTGCGTGCGTGCGCGCGCGTGTGTACTGTATGTACAATCTCAGGTTTACCAAGCAATAATAAAGAACACTGTGTGCTGGAAAGCAAGCAGTCAAAACACTGAAGATGACAGCCAAATGTCTGAAGATCAATGGAATTTTTACAGTCATTGCTTGTTTGTTTGATTTTACTTCAGTTCGTGGAATTTTTCACAGTGCCTCTGCTAATTTATTCAGGATCAAACAGTGCTTTCTTCAGCCAGCCTCTTGTGCACATGTGATAGAAGAGCTTCACRCTGACAAAGATGTAGTAAAAAAGTGAATCTGTGGTATGTCTTCCCCTCCCGAGTTTCCTTTTGTCGTCTGTGCCCTGGTTATTTCCACTCCTCTGTGTGCCAGCAGCATTATGTCCTCCTCCACTCCTCCCTCGCTCCACTTTCAGTCTTTTATTTACAGCAGTCATCTGCTCTGTGCGTTCATTGTTTTCCCCACTTCCATTGACAAAGTAGGGCTGCTGAGTCTTTGCCAGCAGCTGTAATTACTGAATGCTGGGATTGTGTGGATGTGTGGTTGCATGTGTGCGCTCGTGTCTCTGTCGGTACTTTATATGACTGAATGTATGTGACTGTGGGAGTCTGCCTTTTCACACTAATRATTTACCATCTGAGACTGCTGATCACCATTTCAATTAYTGCGATAAAACATCTATTTCATATTTTCATGCTCACWAACTCATTTCCCACTCTACTTCTGCTCTCCATCTTCACACACATTTCCATGCATCCCAGTATAAACTGGTAAACAATACTGGGAAATAAACATTATCTGTGGGAAACTAATCACATTATACAGTACATCCACCTACTAATCTCCATATTTGTACCAGTGGTTCTGTTTGTGAATGTTTTACTAAAGTGTTGTAGTGAATCCTTGCCAACAAACAAATGTGTTCCACATCTTCATTTACAGATAATTTACCAACCACAAATGAGGGAGGCACCAATCTTTCAATACTAAAACTGGATTTCAAAACCCAACTGATCAAAGAAACAGCCAACAATGTGGTGCTTCTCTGGTCTGTGGTCGATACAGTGCATCTCCACACACTGCCAATAACTCGATCCAGTAAGGATCCTCAGTTCATAACAATACGTTTTATTTGAGAGAGTTCCAGAGTTGGGGTGCTGAGTACCTGAATGCTCTTGAGCCCATAGTAGTTAAACAAGCTGATGGTTGGGTGATGGAGGAGGACCTGAGTGTGTAAGATGGGATCTTAATGTGGAAAAGTTCTGTGAGGTGCTGGGGGTGAGGTTTTTGAGGAGCAGGAATGCCTAAGAATTGCAAGATTTGATGGGGAGCCAGCGAAGATGTTGCAGGACAGGTGTCATATGACTGATGGAAGTGGGGAAGGGGAAAATGATACGAGCAGCTGAATGTTGGACCAGTTCGACTTTATAGATGGATTTTGCAGGTAAACCAAAAAGATGGGAGTTGCAGTAACGAACCAGAATGGCGGCACAGTTGGGTGAGAGGGATGAACGGAGACATGAGATGTTAYTGAGGTGAAAGAAGGCTGAAGAAGTGATGTTACTGATATGGCATTTAAATAACATGTTGTCTAGGATGACACCCAGACTCCTAACCTGGGGTGTGGGGGACACCCAGGTGCTGTCGATAAGAATGGAAAAGGTCCTAGTTTTTGCGAGGGTGGATTTAATGCCAATGAGAAGAAGTTCGATTTTGTCACTGTTCAGTTTGAGGAAGTTGCTGGTGAACCAGGATCTGATATCATAAAAGCAGTCATAGAGTGAGGTAGGTGGGTCAGAGGGTGAGGTATTATCAATGTAAGATATTATCTATCTATCTATCTATCTATCTATCTATC
>NW_013953323.1:104358-106416 GCF_001266775.1 Austrofundulus limnaeus
TGGAGAATGACCGAGCTAAGATCCTGTGGGACTTCCAGAACCAGACAGACAAGATGGTAATGGCGAACCAACCGGACATTGTGGTGGTGGAGCAATACCAAGTGACCACAACATCAGGAAAAAGGAGCATGAGAAACTGGAGAAATACCAGGGCCTCAGAGAGGAACTGGAAAAGACCTGGAAGGTGAAGACCACAGTGGTGCCTGTGGTCATCAGGGCCCTCGGGGCAGTCACCCCCAAACTGGAGCAGWGGCTAAAACAGATCCCAGGAACAACATCAGACATCTMAGTCCAGAAATGTGCAGTTCTAGGCACAGCTAAGATACTGCGCAGAACCCTCAAGCTCCCAGGCCTCTGATAGAGGACCCGAGCTCAGAGGATGTAAGAGACCACCAGCGGAGGGTGAGAAGGGAATTTTTTTATACTATTTATCGTGCACATTTTATCAATAAATGCATTGATCAAAATAATGTCACAGTCTGGCTCCAAGTATAAACAAGTTTAGCTCATCTAATTCACCAGAACCTTGTTTAGAATCCCCAYGCCCCCACACATTCTGATAGAGGTTTAGTGTCTAATTACCCATATTGTTTCTGACAAATGTCCATGTATGAGCAACATGTAGCATGTATGTGTATGTTAACATGTTAGTAAGTTATCCTCATTTTTTCATAAGTTGATGCTGTGAATCACTGTGTGACTGCTGCAGACGTCGCAATTTTCTCTAACACGCTGCACAGAAGTTCCACTAATGATGCACTATGTACTGCAGAAGTCCAAACATATTATAATAAGCTTGTATATGTTAGGTTTAAGCTAGGGATAATTTACTCATAGATTTTATATCTGTTCAAGTCGTTAATTGCAACACGTATGATCATGTCCAAAAGAAGGTGATAATTTATGCTTTTTTTCCTCTTCCTCAGTGTGTGCCAGCTTGTTGGACAAAATTTGCAGATGTAGGCATAAGTTGTCTAAAATGTCATAGTGTGACAGGGCCCTTAGATTGAGATCTGAGCTTTAACTGGACTCAGCACATTTAACTGGTTCTTTCTGATGCAGTTTTGGTCTGTTGGAGGAAACGGGTACATGGAGAAAACCCACACATGCATGGGGAGAACATGTAATGCCATACAGACWCAGGCAAGGAGGTGAATCAGTGAGACAACAGTTCTATCCTCTGTGCTGCCGTGACTTCTAAATTATATTCTTTAAATTAAAAATGTTTTTTTTTTAAATACACAGGTTCAACAGACAATCTGTCTTTGTGGAGTCACTTCTTATTTAAATACATTTTCAGCTCATTGATGATAGAATCATTAGATATAAACTGACCACTATGCTGGTATGTTTCAATAAACTGATTTATTATTTTTTATATTTTATGATTATTATGACCCCCGCACATCAAGCGTAAGCGGGAGTCATATTGTTTTCGTACTGTTTCTTTTATTTCAGTGATTTTTGTTCAACCGTAGCACAAAAACGGCTGCACCGATCAATATGAAATTTGGCAGGACTGTAGATGAGTCCGACCTACACTGCGCCAGCCAACGGTTTTACGATACACCCCATATTTGAGGAGAGGGCTCCATTCAAAGAGGGGGTGTCAGGACATGCAAAAATGCTTATAACTCAGAAACTGTTCAACATAGAAGCTTCATATTTCTTTTGTTGTTTAGCTCTGATGAAGCTCTATCCATCAGGTCAACCAACCCCCCCCCACCCAAAAAAAAGACCCCCTCCCAAACTACTACAAATTTGGTATGCACCTAGAAGCATTACATTTATTAGGAATAAAGACTTCTGAGTTCCGGTGCATTTGTGCGTGCGGGGGTCATTATGTTACCGCTATGCKGTWTCTAGTTTTCTTCTTCTTCTAAGGTTTGTACATCAACAATCAGGCTGTTACAGTCTTATAGTTCAAATTGGATACTGCGTAGGGGTAACATGATGACCCCCGCACGCACAAATGCACCAGAACTCAGAAGTCTTTATTCCTACTAAATGCCATGCTACTAGGTGCATCCCAAAATTGTAGTAGCTTGGGTGGGGGTC
>NW_013953323.1:106877-109868 GCF_001266775.1 Austrofundulus limnaeus
GTATCGGACATTTCTCAAAGTTGTAATATCGGTATCGTATCGGAAGTGAAAAAGTGGTATCGGGACATCCCTACTTAAATCATTGCTGACGCTTTTGACAAATCCAAAAAAATGCCAGAGGACGCAAATCTCAAGCACTTTAATGATGGAAATGATGGCGCTTGACAAACAGCCGTTCACCCTTGAGACTGAGGATTTTATCGCCTTGTTAGACATGGTTTACCATGCTGAACAGCCGCTACCTCTCTGTGTGTCTTCCTGTAAGTATGATGCGGTCGTAAAGCAGTCACACTCTCAGAAACACTGTTTCAGGTAGAAAAATGTTTTTAATCAAATATTAATTAGAAGMGCTCGGAGAGCACAAACCTCCGCCAAGGCCGTATGTTTGTTGCGCCTTAACGTCTGAGGAAGTTAGTGATAGACAGCTTACTTGTCGGCTCCTGAAAAGGTGGGCTGGTGTTTTGCTGACAGACAGCTTCAGGACCAACCAGCCGTGGGTTTCTTAAGTCAAACCACYGGAGCTGGACTCCTTTCATATTGAAATTTTCAGTGATTTTTTTAATTTTATTTTTTTCTCCCCGAGACCTGCAAGCACCTCTGGAGCTTCTTGCTGTTGATGAGGTAATACCCACAAAATTTATCAGCACAAACTCTGGCAAAAAGCATGCATCAGGACAGAAAAAAACACAAATAGAGTCAAATTATTTTGAAACTTAAAATCCTTAAAAGACATAGTTGGATGTATTTTGATCTGCTCCACATAATAWGAGGCAAAGCCATTCTGTGACTCCTCTCCTGCTGCWCCAACAGAAACATCAGAACAGCTGAGTTTTATCTGCTTCTCTCTGGCTGTATGCATGTAAGTGCTCGCAAGCAGCCGTTTACCCATTAAATATTAATTGCTGAACACACCACTCCCCCCCACCACACACACACACACACACATAAACACACTCTGGTAATACCGTATACCGCTGTATTTTCTAAAGGTTATACCACAGAATGAAAATGATCAATACTGCCCAAYCCTAGCACAGCAACAGGAGAGACTAAATTCTAATTTTCTGTACTCCTACAGACTCCAAGTACACAACAAAATGGAAAATGTAAATGGATTTTGCATTATATGTCCTCTTTAAACTAACAAAGTATTTATTCAGATGTAGTCTACAGTATAAAAATAAAAACAAATAAAGAACATCAGCAATATAGTCACTTCCATTATGTTGGTAAGCTTTGAAATCTGTGTGTAAACCAGGTGTAAACTCAGAGCGGACCAGACTTTTGCAGTGCTGTGTCCTAAGTTATGGTCTTTTCAAATCTTCACTTAAAATCCACTTTTATTCTTTGGCTTTTACTACATTTTAGAATGTTGATTTGTATGGGTTTTTATCAAATTTTCCTTTGATTTTAATCTTTTAACAGTTGAGTGTTTTGACTGTATTGTATTGTACAGCACTTTGTTACCTCATAGTAGTTTTAAAGGGCTTTATAAATAATTTGGAATTAGGAATTTCTCCATGATGTTGTTTTGATGACAGTTGTCTTGATGACAAGAATTAAGATCAAAACTACAAATAATTACACAGTAAACTATCCAAGTTCTTGGTTTTTTTTAAGACATTTTGATGTCTATTTGAGTTATTTTCACAACTCCAACTGAAAAGCACTGAGCTTCAAGCACCTGAAGAGCAGTAATCTATCTGTGGTTGTCTAGTTATAATCTTTGATGGTCCGGTCCACATGCAAGATGTTTTGGTCACATAACTGAAGGTGCAAACTGGAGTCAAACTGACTGCATATATTCATCACCTGTGACACAATGCACTGAAAAAGTGAAACATGAGACCTTTTCAGCAGGAGTTCAAAGAGTAAGAAGAACAAAACACTTGAGATTAGTCAGGTCCCAAACGAGTGGGAATCTACACCAGCCTATCTGGTTAAACATGATTCCTGAATGATATACAGCAAGTAAAATGTTTTAATTACAAATATTTCCAGTAAAGCTAAATACAGTATATTGTTTCAGTCACAACAACCCTCGTCAGGTCTGTGGAACTGCAACGGTCCAAGAAACTTGATGCAAAAACAAGTTTCTACACACTGTATGTCTCAACTGCTGTGTGGTGGAGACGGATGCCAAAGACTAACAAATGTGGAGAGTTTATTGTGCAACACAAAAAGCTACAGAACTTGTTCAGCATGCAAAGCCATTGTRGTTAATGTCTACTGTTGGCAACCCATGTTTGAATACGCTTAATGTGCACCGGCACAYGCGTGACGACCCAAACACAAACACACCTGCTCGCAGGTCTCTGCCATGCACACTCTTAATGACTTTTTCTCATAAATGCAAGAACAAAYTCATTCCACTCTGTCACAGCAACAACAGATGAGAGTCATCATTTGATTGTAAAGTACAAGATTCACCAAATAAAGAAGACACGCCCAAATGTATTTAAAGTATTGTCTTGTTTTCTACYAAAAGAACTGTGTCAGTTTGACTTGCTGATGGTTGGGATATAAAAGGATGAAGACTGCCACCCACCCTGACCACGACTGATACAAACATGATAGGAAGCCAAAAGCAAAATGTCTTAAACTAACTAATAAAAGTTAGTGATCCTGCTGGCATTAGCAAGCAGCAATTTATGGTWTTTTCATTTCCATGTGGCAATTTGATCTTCTCGTTAACAAAACAATAAATCAAAAACTTGAYGACATTTTGTTATTGTTCTAAACTGAAACCCCGGCCCACACGTAAATTAGTTTTCCTTCCCCTTCATCACTGTTCAGTCCTCACGTCTAATTGAGTTAAACAGCACTTCTAGCAGGACAAAGACACAACAAATGAAAGCAACACTGAGATCAATATGACAGAAGACAAAAAGAAACAGAAGTAACCAGTAGGGGTGTAAGAAAATATCGATACACTGAAATATCGCGATATTTCATTTCCCGATACTGTATCAATATTCTAAAGCCCTGTAT
>NW_013953323.1:110080-112792 GCF_001266775.1 Austrofundulus limnaeus
ATATTGGGATATATCGTATCGTGACCCCTCTGTTATGATATGTATCGTATCGCCAAATTCTTGCCAATACACAGCCCTAGTAACCAGAGTTATTTCATTTATGCATCAGTCAGTTAAAATGTATGGAGCCCGTGAGGGGACACAGGGGGATTTTTTTTCCTTTTGCGTTCCCACGCAATACCTTTGTGTTCCCTCACAATACTTTTGCATTCCCACATAAAAGATTGTTTTGTATATGAACTGAATTGAATCAGACTTTTATTTTGAAATATCCGGTTACCAAAACAGAATGTCACCACAAGTTCGTGAAATTGACATTGATGTTGCGTGGCTGTACCGTGTTAAAATATCGGCATATGACATACTTCCATGCGTGGCTGTGTGAAATATTCATTCTGAAGCTGAATTAAAGCAGTAGGCTAACTCGCTAATGGTGAACATGTGAGTTTGCTAATAAACCGGCAGGCACAACAGTGATAAACTACTTTTGCGAGGGAACACAAAAGGTATTGCTAGTTAAAGCAAAAGTATTGCGAGGTAACGCAAAAGAAAAAAATCTCCCATGTCCCCTCGYRGGCTCCGTAAAAAGGMACCACTTCTCACTATAACACAATWACAATCAGTGGCAGTTGGTCAATAGAGGGCACTAAGGTGCCGTCCCTCCACTATTTTTTAGGACACAAAAAATATAAAAAATAAAATAACAAAATTAAGTGTTTAGAAAAAAAATGTGTTTTAAATGTGCAAGATAAATATTTTATAGTTATTGGTGAGTAACTTTAATTTCACTTATGAGCGTTGTCATGTAGTCACTTCTGGTTCGCTCCAGGGTGCAGAGATCTTTGAAGACTTTGGACAATTGAAAACTAATGTTAACACCTGAGCATGCACAGTAGGTCCTCAATGCAAAAGAACAGAGTCTTTGGGCGCAGCTGACCTGCACCCAGAACGTGATTTACATACCAGTAGTGGGTCAATGTCATTAATTCTATGGAAGCAGGATTTGGAAAAATTGAGGAAATGGAGGAGCTAAACAACTCAGCTAAGTCCCTTTGAACAAAATATTTTTTTTGTTTGTTTTTAAAAAGAGACYACATCAGGAGAAGCTTAAAGTAAAAGATCTTGGACCCAATCAGACGGACATAAAGAACAGCAGAACAAAGGCAGATGGAGAGTTTACACTCAGTCATTTTACAAGAACTGGATTAGCAACAAGGCTAATCTAACCGCTTCTAGCKAGGCTAATGCTTTGTTTTGCTTTCACTGACCCCTTTTTCAAATATCAGGATCTGACCCAGCATGGAATAAAACAGGTGAAAGAAATGCTAAAAGAYTTTTGTAATGYTTATTAATTGTTGTTGTGCTATACTGTAGAAACAGTGAACACAGTAAAATAGGTAATGGAATAGAATAGAATAATAACCTTCATCATGAATCTGCAGAAAATATGTTGATTTTCAGAATGTGCAAGCAAATATAATCATTTTGAACCTGAGCGTGATTGATCAAACCTGAAACTGAYTGCATTTGCTGTTTTAGCATTTAAATTTAGCATGTTTGAAAGATAGGCKCCACTTGGCTGCACTTCATTGGTCCATCATGTCGCATTATCTGCTCTGCCAAAATGTGTAAAAGTAATAACATGGCCACATTATTATRAATAAAACATCATCTACATCAACCCGACAATTTAGAAAGCATTATTTTGGATCTTAATAAGTCAGCCTCTTTGTGTTTTAGTCTCAGTTGCAACCCAGCATCACCTTCACCATCCATATATGTATATAAAAATGGTGAAGTGCTTAAGTAAAAATGTAGYTAACAAACATACAATTTTAAAAAGTAATTAGGAGGTTTTGGAGCCTGTTGGGACKTGATAAGGTGTTTTRTAAGTTCAGGCCATTTACYATTAAAGTGCTATATATCCAAACCAAAAAATAAATAAATTGTTCTCTGCATTTGACCTGTCACATGTGAGATACACCCAAGTGGAGCAGCTATAYACCCAGGGAGCAGTTAGGGTATAATACACCAAGTACAGAACGTGACGTTCTGGTTCCAAGGTAGCTGACTTAYAACATTAGKACAGTATGTTCAAATCTGAGGACTGGGTCAGCTTCTTGTGTTTAAYCTGCGCTTTATTTTGAACATGTTTAACAGTTTAAGAGCAATCCAGAGTGTAAATCAGTCTACTTCTATTTCCAGTTTCTTACTCACTGGCTCTAATGCTGCTGACCCAACAGACAGGTGGATAAACTCATGTACCAAATTTTAAAGCTTAGTCAACACCAGCAGCTAAACTTTAGTTAACTCAAGCAGCTAAACTTTAGTCAACACCAGCAGCTAAACTTTAGTTAACTCAAGCAGCTAAACTTTAGTGAATTCCAGCAGCTGAACTTTAGTTAACTCCAGCAGCTAAACTTTAGTGAATTCCAGCAGCTGAACTTTAGTCAACTCCAGCAGCTAAACTTTAGTTAACTCCAGCAGCTAAACTTTAGTCAACTCCAGCAGCTAAACTTTAGTCAACTCCAGCAGCTAAACTTTAGTCAACTCCAGCAGCTAAACTTTAGTCAAATCCAGCAGCTAAACTTTAGTCAACTCCAGCAGCTAAACTTTAGTCAACTCCAGCAGCTAAACTTTAGTCAACTCCAGCAGCTAAACTTTAGTCAACTCCAGCAGCTAAACTTTAGTCAAATCCAGCAGCTAAACTTT
>NW_013953323.1:113900-114835 GCF_001266775.1 Austrofundulus limnaeus
ATACACACATGGTAAACACTGACACACAGAGTAACACACTCAGTGATATGCAGAGTGATACACAGAGTGATACACACAGTGTGATAGATGTAGTGATACACAGACTGATACAAAGTAATACATGCAGAGTGATACACAGAGTGATACACAGTGTGATACATGCAGTGATACACAGATTGATACACACACAGTGATACACACAGTGTGATACATGCAGTGATACACAGATTGATACACACACAGTGATACACACAGTGTGATACATGCAGTGATACACAGATTGATACACAGTTATACATGCAGAGTGATACACATAGAGTGATAGGCACAGAGTAATGCCAACAGAGTAATACACACGTAATAATATACAGAGTGATAAACATAGTGATACACACAGTRACACACGCTGAATGATACACAAGTATTTCCACAAAGCAGGGTGATACAAACAGGGTGAGAAACAGGGTGATACACACTGAATGATACACATAGTGGGAAAAATGTGGATACACATGTAATGATACACAGAGTGAGACACACAGTGAAACATGCAGAGTGATCCACAGTAATACAAAGACAAAACTTCAAGCCTCTAAATGCTCTCTGARTTGAGACAGAATATTTGCTACATTTAGAAGTGATTTGGTGTCTATGAAATATTTTACACTGTGTTGGTGTTGCGTCAAGTTTTGTTTCCCCTTTGAGGTTATATCTGATGACTGATCTCTGGAGATGTAATATTTTAAGTAAAATGCTGAAAGGAAAGATCTTGAACTTTTGGCTCCTTATTTGTTTTAGCAATTAAACACATTGTTGTGACTTGAAATGTCCCACATTTACAAATATTATGTTTAGATTATTTTAATAGTTTTTTTTTGCTAAAAACATATATATGAAGACGAAGAAGACAAATTAGTTTCAGTCCTCTCTGAAGG
>NW_013953323.1:115835-122383 GCF_001266775.1 Austrofundulus limnaeus
ACTTCATAGTTAATTAGAATTAAAAATATTTATTAATTGAAGCTAGGGAAGATATTTCTTACTCATAACTTTTTATAGAACCTGAATTCAAAATGCTTGATGGCTTTATGTCTTTGATGGAAGCAGATCAGGACAAGAGGAGAGAAGGATGAGGATGGAAGGAGAAGAAATGTATGATGGGAGTGAAGGGGACAGTAAAGCAGAAGAAATAAAAAAATGTAAGATCATTGAAATGAACTGTACTATAAATAAAGATCACCAAGCAATGTCCTGTTTCCAGCMGTATAGTAACTAAACCATTATGATGAACCTGCCAAAACTGAATAAAAAAGGAGCAATCTGTGCTTTTTAGCCTAACTGCTCCTAACCGTGTGAAACTTCTTCACATGCCAACCCTGTGAGCCTGCAGAGAAGAGGAGGAGGAGGCGTAGGTGTGAGGATGAGACTCAAGAGACGGGGGAGGAGAATAATGAGAGTCATTAACTGAACTGGTTACTCATWCTCCATCTACAGTCGTAAAAATCTTTCAAGGAAACATCTGCACTGGAGTTTTGTTTCAGCCTTTTTCTCTCCTGTAATGCAGCACATAGTGAGGCAGCCATCGTCACTCATAATTAGCCTGGTGTCCAGTAGGCTCTTTCTCCTGCACCAATACCTCAGACTGACAGCCATGTCATTCAGCACCATGTGACACTATGTGATGTTTTGTTTTATTCCCCCCATGGATATGATTCTGCAACAAACAGAAGAAGCTCTGACCTTGACAATCAAAACAGTTTGGTTTGAAGGAAGAAGCTCTTGGTCAGAAGTAACATGAGTGCAGKATATAGAGCTGGAGGCTGATTGTGACTGAAGCTGCAGAACATCTTTCATGGAAACATAAACCAACAAAACAACCAGCGTTGTTTTGCTGTTGTTGTTTTTTTTGTCAACAAACCGGTTCTAGTGCTGGTTTGGAGCCGGTGCTTGCGAAGCAACTGTTTTAGTTCCCTGTTGTAGCGACCACAGTTAGAGACTCGATGAGAGGAGCATTGACTCTGCTAGGTCAGAGTCAGAGCCCACAACTACAATCTTCAGGGGKTTTGGGGTATGGAGACCAATACTGAACCAAAGTGGGGTTAAAAACGACTAAATTTAAGCCAAARCAAYAAAACCACTGATGATACTTCAGGAAAAGTTGAGTAAAAGAAAACGTGTCTCTGATCAGTTCTTCAAAAYGTTGCTGGTTTTAGGTTTTAAAAAAGGCATTTAAGAATTTCATTTGAATATCTGTTTTTACAGGGTTGATATACGTAGTGCTCAGTAAATATTTTTTCAGCATGAAGGTATTCCAATTAAAACAAGGTAGAAACAAACTGGGTTCCATGCGAACAACAAAAGACTATAAAAGGTCTTTTTCTGGACCCAAATTTTAGGGATCAGTTTGAGAGACGGGAAACATTTACCAGAAAAACACAAAGTCRGTCATTTTATTGCAGAAGGAAGGAACTCCAAACCAAAAGCTTTTTTTAATTTGGACCAAATGACAGCTTTCTCCTGAGGCAAGTTTAGACATTCAAACAAAGAATGAGCAYGACAGATGCCAGTAACAACACTGGTAAATATTTTAATAGAAACTCTGTCATAAAAGAGTGTTTGTACTTTCACTTCAGGAAACTGAAGACTAAAGCACAGGTTGGCTAACCCGACAGTGTTTTAACATCATAATGGGAACAAATTAATGATAGAAGTGTGAATGCAAACACTRTAATCCAGATGTCTGCTGATGACAGTTTTACAGCTGTAAACATTAAATGCAAAGAGGCATGAGATCTAACTGGATTCTATCTTGGCCACAGTTTTCTTTCACTGTGAATTGAAGCAACGCCACATTACTTCTAGGGGTGGGAATCTTTTACTCTCTCACGATTCGAATCGATTCAGATTTTTGGGGGTCACGATTCGATTCAAAACCCATTTTCACTCAAAACTCAATGTGAGCCCTTTTGTCGTKTTCCTTAWGTGCTTCATMTTCATTTTGCAAATTTTGCACACAGTGAAGCTCATGTCAAACTCACACTCAATCAGTAAAAAACAAAATGAGCCCAAATCTTTGCCTTCAGTAAAGACGGAGTCAGCTGAATCTCTCTTTCCTCCAGTTTTGTAGTTTCCTCTTTGTCTTGGTGCTTTCTGTGCATGCATACATTCCAGAACCGGCTGCATGTGATGTCAGGATGTACCAAGTGGTTACCAAAAAGAGGTTGACAACCTTCGGATTTTCTTTTTTCTTTTTTTTAAATCTATTTTGGGACATTTTAAATCGATTCTGAATCTTTGTAAATGAGAATCATGATTCTGATGTAAAACGATTTTTTGAAGCAGCCCTAATTGCTTCCTTTTACTTTAAAAGGCCCCACCCCATTTTTGTGAAAACAAAGGATGTTAAACTGCAGACAATTAACTGGAAAAAATAAATCAAAGTAAATCAATTATTGAATGAAATGGGGGCAAAAAGAAGAAGAAAAAATTCTATATATGCCCCTAATAAAAGAACAACTTACTCCAAGCACTAAAATCATGWGAGGTCTTTGTTATAAATTTTGACCTGCAGCCCTGCTTTAAAAAAAAACGGGTTATCCCTTCATTTAACATCGCTCTGACAGCTGAGCCAGCCATTTTCAGATGATGTGCCGCATGCGCAGCGTATCCTAGTGAAAACACTTTTTAAAAACTATGATAAAACCATCATTCATGCGCTCAACAGGTAGAAACGTTTGGTCTGAGCTAGGGTCTCATCTCACGCTGCTGCAGCCGTTTATAACAATGCACAGCGCGGTCGGGTGATTGACAGGAGTGATCGGCTCTGACTGCAGCGCGTGCATGTGTGCAGGATTCCCAATGCAGGAATAAAAACACAAAAATAGGCAGAGATGGATGTTTTTAGGCAAAGTGAGCGGTTCATCCGCTCACTTTCATCTTCCAGAGAGGAAAACCCTGAGCTGCACATTTGTTCTTCAAAAAGTGTGTGCACGCATTTGTGCGTGTTTGTGTTTTAGCATGAGAAATGTAAAGTGTGGCTTGTGCACATCCTAAAATACATGTCTCACGGTCAGGATGAATTTAACTTCACAAGAAAATGGGAAAGCCAGGRAAGGCATAGAAATATCATGCTTGTTTGTGATAAAATATAAACTGCTCATATTTCTATTTGTTAATGTTTTTAAAATCCTTATAGTGGTGTACAAGTAAGATTCTCCACCCTGACTTCTTGCATTAATTATATCAATGAGTCTCTGTCGGCTTAACAAGCAGCAGAGCCTTCAGGATGTTTTCCAGCTTTGACACTTGCTTTTAATTTAAGACTTGTGACCGTAAATCATTTCTATTAGAGACACGTGAGTTTCTTGATTAGTGGCTGTTTCCTGGTTTCAGACATGTGCCATAATTTAGTGAAGCCATCCATACACCTGACATACAGCTTCCTCATTCTGAGTCATTGTTAACTGGTTTGTCGAATGATTTACATATTTGTCCTATGCCAACTGACTTCTTGGTAAACGAGCAAAACCACTTCTGGTTAGTAAGCTCATGTAAACACTTTTACATGGCAACATGTACAGTAAGTAGCTGGGAGCTGAAGAGACCAACTGCTGTTGTTTTGAAAGCCAAATGCTTTCCCTTTTCTTGGTCCAATCTGGATTTCAGCATCTTCTTATAATTAAAACTTTAAAATCTATTCTGGAATGGAGGAAAAACATTTAAAACACATACATTCTCACTTTGGAAGAAAGTAGATGTAATTCTCATAGAATYTGATTTAGCTTTGTAAATGTTTGGCCATCTGGAACGTATTCCAAAAAATGGGTTCAACAAACTCTGGGTTTAATCCATAAACTCTGGGTTCACTTRCTCTGAACAGGGAAACTTCTGATTACAACAACTTTCAATAACTCTGAGTATCTGGGCATGCACAAGAAAAACAACACCATCAGTGGAGCAGCAGACCAGGACAAAGGCAGAAAAATATCATTGCTAATATGCACCAGAAAATCATTAAAAAATTTGGCACTTAATGCCTTCTAGGGCTGCACAATGTATTGAAATGTTATCATCATCACRAAAACTGCTTGTGCAAAAAGCATATCGCAAAAAAAAAACTGCATAAACTTCAATAAATCACTGGCTTATAAGTTTGCATTTATGTTTTTGTCACTCTGACAGAAGCTTGAAGTATTTCATCAATCAAACGGAGCCCTTTATGTATTTGGCCATTTGGATTGATCTCTTCATATTTAAAAACAAAAATCRTGYTGATTAGGTTTTTTTWTTTGCTCTGAACCCAGAACAGAAAGAAATCAACCCTAAATACTTATGTATTTGTTCATTTATCGCAAGTCATATCATCATCACAATATTAAGCACTGTTATCACACATCACAGGTTTTCCTAAAATCCTACAGCCCTAATGCCTTCTACAACATACATGTCAAGTTGTTTGGATTGTCTGTAAATTTTGCCTGCATACAGACATAGGGAAATCTTACAGATTTTTCCAAAATGTTTGCTTCGAATTTAAGTCTCAGAGCTTGCAAGATGTAAAAAAAATATATATATAAAATAAAATAAAATAAAAAAACTGACACCTCCTTGTCCTTCCATCCATGCTCTTCTGCCACTCAGACTCTACTATCTGCGCCTCTATGTCCTCTCTCCACTGCTGGCAGTCTGCTTGTCCATCGCACCACCCCCAAATGTTTTCTGCAAAGTCCTTTTTACTATAATTTTGTCTGGTATTTTGCAAACTTCTCTTTTTATTTGACGTACTCTATTTATACTGCTTTTGCTTTCTTTACTGCTGCAGAACTAACGAGCTCTGAAACTTCCCAATGACTTCTCCATTTTATTCAGTTTTTCCCCTGACATTCTGGTCCTGATGGGGAAATCAAAAATGCAAAGAAAACGAGTTGCTGTTTTGCAGAGCAGTCAACCATTCAATATTTTATTAAGCTACATGCCATTATGCAGCTTGCAGAATACAACAGAACATCTTTCTCTCACCATGTAAATTAGGGGGAAAAGTATGTTTTTGGAGGTAAGTCTTTTCTGATAATGTTTCAGCTCTTTTTGTCCTTTGAAAATTTTAACTAGGTCAATATGTCAAAGGAAAAAAAAGAGGTATCCCTAGTTCTTTCAAATATGTAGAGATGAATTACTGGATCTGATATCTACAATTAAATATAATCTGCTTTTAAAGACAAAGCTATCTTGAATTCAAAGAACTGGGTATTCTAAAAAAAAAAAAAACACCGAAGGCTGAATGTGTATGAGCATGTGTTACAACCTGTTAAACACTTTTGTTAGGTTTTATATGAACTATGMGCATTTGCAAGGTTATAAGGCCTTTTTTTGTCTCTTCACATTAAAAAAGTGGAGTAGGGTTGAGTGATAGGACAATGTTTCCATCAGCAATCGCCAGTCCTACAACGCTATTCTCAGCTTAACATGATCTTAGTGTACAACGCTGGCAAGACAGGAAGCAGTCAAAATGCATTCTTCATGAAATGCTTAAGCCTTTAATTGTTGGTTTTGTTTGTTTGTCTGTTTGTTTTTCTTTAGTCAGTCTGTAAAAATCAGTCCAAGCTTCCTGCATAGTCTTCCACCTCACCAAGATGGAGAGCAGAGGGCAAAAAAAAGCTGCCAATAAGTGTTCAGCTCTTGCAGGAGCTAAAATAGTGTCTGAGGTCAAGACCAGAAACACATCTGTCAGGCAGCCTGTGTGAGACCATTAGATTTTGCTTTAATGAAAGCTTTTCTTGTTTTAACATCTCACAGAAAGGTAAAGTTCAATCACGTGYGGCTGATTCCAATGCCTGACATTTGTTGTTGAGTATGGTAGTGACCTAACTCTTACTTGGGTAATATTAGTTTTAGTTTGCACTAACTGCTGATRAATACACAAAAATGAAGGAGTTGTAGACATTTTTCCTTGTTTGACAACAGAAATACCTAATCTTCCTCCTCCAACATTACTGAAAATAAATATCCATTTTGTCAACTGTCTGTTGTTTCTGTAAGCATGTGACATGTGCTGCAGTGGGAGGGGCTTACCAAGTGTTCTGTGCTAACGTTTGTACTCATTTTTTATTGTCCTTTATTTAAGCAGGGAAATCCCATTCAGATTGTGGATCTCYTTTGCAAGAGAGACCTGAAGGCAACCTTATACAGGTATGCATGTTTTTGGATTGTGGGAGGAAACTGGAGCACCTGGAGAAAACCCGCACAAATACAAGTAGAACATGCAAACTTCACACARAACCTGATCCCCAGGTCCAAACGGGATCAAATCCAGGAACTTTTTGCTATGAAGCACCAGTGCTAGCTATTAAGTAGGGGTGTAAGAAAATTTCCCGATACTGTATCAATATTCTAAAGCCCTGTATCGATTTTTTTTATTAAGGTTTAAAATGTCAACTTTCCTGCCAGCCGTTCATTTTATGTTGTAGTTCAGCCTCTGACCACTAGTTGGCAGCAGTGAGCCAGCCACTTGCTCCAGGCTATTGTTAAGTGTT
>NW_013953323.1:123383-125218 GCF_001266775.1 Austrofundulus limnaeus
GTATTTTTACAGTATTTATTTTACAGTTAAAGTATGTTTATCAAATAAAGTCTAATGTTACAACTCATCATGGATCCCTTTAATGCCCGAGTTAAGATCACCTAATGTTGAAAAATAACTGCTTTCTGTTTTTCAATCCTTGAAAAAAACATTATGCTCAATCTCATGCAATATCTTGAATGAATTGTTAGTATGTGTTGTAAATTTAACTTAAGCTACAAACATAATTTTATGAATTTATTATTTATTTTATTTAGATTTTGCTAACAGTTTCAGACAAATACAGGAACACATTATACAACATAATTACACCTTCTCATTTGGTGGTAGGTGATAATTCTGTCCACATGGAGAACAAAGTTACTGAAACGGCTTCTCAGCTCTCTTTATCTCTGAAATTCACCATAAAACAATAAACCACTTCTAAATGGACTTTAACCAAATTTTGTAGTGTCACAAAATACAACAGTTATGTGTTTAAATGCACTTAAGGCATTATTAAACAAAACGCATGCACATCTGGCTCAAATAAACTTAAAAGTGAATATATTGGAGGGCAAAAGCAGCATTTCTGCATTGCACTGACAATAAGACCTCAGCTAAATGATTTGTGTTTTCTGTCTCCAGGTCAATGTTTTACAAGATAGTTATTTTAAATTTTCTAAGGTGCTCTAGCTGTGGTGGCAATTGTGAATGGGTTGATTCCAGTATAAAATCAGTTGCAGATGTACAACCACACATTACTTCTTTGAGCGTATCATTAGAACCTTTTCAGTGGTTCATCAGATATTTTGCTAACATGACAGAMAAACTAACAGGCACGGGCAAAACCATTTTTGCTTTTTCCCTTAGGCATCAGTGGAATCAAAACAACAAAATTACATAATGTCTGAATAATTTGTTTGCTGACGGAAAATCGTCCCTTGGCACTTTTACACTTTCTGCAGCAAAATACTAATTAAGGTCTTAATRCTCTGAGAGATGCAGATCAAATTAATAAAGACAGGATTTAATCTGATAAAAAATATTAAAAAACACATTCATCAGATCATTCCAGACCATTTAAATCTGTCCGACATCAGCAAGCCAAGAGACCTCAGGGGGTCTGAGACGCTTGGGCCCCAGTTATGTAATCCAACTCAGACAGAGAAAACAGTCATATGCTGAGGAGATGGGGGATGAGGTGGGTCACTTTCCCCACCTCCTTGCCCTCCTCACATCCATCTATCGCTCACTTAAACCAGGATTCTGACCTCAGAGAAAAACAGGGAGGCAAAGAATGTCAGATATGGTCACATCTGGGTCAGTAGCAGATTACAGGTTCAAAYGTAAAGTATCTCATGAACCATTGGACAAATATAATAATGAACCACCTCAACTGACTCCTGTCCATACAAAAGCACAGGTGAGGGTCAGGGTTATTATAGTTAACTAAGGGTGTATTCACACCAGGAAAGTCCTTTGGTCCACTTGTTTGGTCCGGACCAAAAGTGGACTTTATTTTTTTTTTTCGTTTGGTGTGGTTTGCATTCACATTGTGCTTTTTTGCAAATGAAGTTTACAAAGCCACGAGGGTGACGATCATTGCTCCCACTGGACGGAAAGGACGGGGGCGGGACTGAGCACACAGACCTAGAAAAAAACTCCTGCGTGCTGCGGTTCTGATGCGCACATTTATGCTGTTAGTACAACTGCARTAGCATTTAAAATGTCAAAAGCATCTAATTTAATGGTGGTTTCACGATGAAATTCTAATTTTTGAGCGACGTCAGTAAATGTGTCCCGCAACCCAAAGGAGACGAGGTGCTCTGCATGTTCTGACCCACTACATGCTG
>NW_013953323.1:127021-127239 GCF_001266775.1 Austrofundulus limnaeus
ACAATGTGGTGTGTTTGAGGAAATGGGAAAAATGCGTTTCATGGTGCAGTCGCGCACTTCCTGGTCAAAAATGTTGTCTAAATGCGCACCAAATGAGTGAAAATGCACACATTATGGCAAGGATTATTCACAATTACATCTGGTTTTAACATTACTTTTATAAAGTTTTAAGTCCAAACACTGAATGCTGTCACAGTTTTTTACAGAAGCCCTGTGAA
>NW_013953323.1:129532-131100 GCF_001266775.1 Austrofundulus limnaeus
ATTTATTTATTTATTTATTTTCATTTTTGCAGTACTTAGTTGTGATTACCTTCCTGTCTGTCTTTTCCTTTACTACTGAACCGAGAACCATGAGTATTTATTACTATCATGACCATGAATTTAAAGCAATTTTCTTCAAAAATTAAGTAACATTAAAAGGCTTAAAACATTTGTTTCTGTCTTTTGAAATTCACAAAGTGCCATGCCTGAACCATGATTGTATGTTCCTGCCTGAGGCTTTCAGCTTTCCAGTCTTATTCACTTCAGTGTTTTTAATTAAGTACTTTACACATGGAAAACTAATTGTGTGATCTTAATTCACAGATGATGATGAAGAAGAGAAAGACAATGATGATGATAAAAAGGGAAGAGGAAGATGATGCCTTGCTTGGTTGCCAATGTTATATTTTGCCAGGAGTTAAGCAAGATGGGTGGTCAATATTTTTGTTTTTTATAGTCCAGAATATGTTGCAGGCAGAACTAATGTTGTAAAATCTTGTTGCACCACGGACCTATTATTAGTATGCACAAACCAACAAATTTATCTATTACTATATTTTTTCTTTTTCTCTTTAACAATGTTTAGAAAATGGAGAGATATACTGTACTGTCACTAAAATTGAGGATTTTAAATAACGATTGTTAACTTTAGTTAATTCATCACATTTTGAAAACATACAAGGCCAGTGACATAACACAGTTAATGTGCTGCACTTCACGTCGACCAAGCTGAGGTGAATTCTGCTCCACGTCTTGACGCTTCATTTCTAAAGCTCACCTCACTGCAGGACAGGTGTTGACAAAAAATGATGGTCTACTAAAATTAAATCAGCCTTTGTGGGAGAACACAGCCCATTTGTGTCAGTGGCTGTTTCTGCTGGTTTACTTATCAAAGTCAAACATTTTTAACACTAAAAAGACATTTTTTTGTGTGTGTGACCAAGATTATGGAGCCAAGGTGTGTTTCTGTTCAGGGTTTGTTTTTTCCTAAAATTCACAATGTTCTTTCAGTGAGTGTCAGCTTCATGTATGTGTAGTTTGTCATAAATACGTATCTGCAGATTTCAATATTAAACTGGATTATAGCAATATAAAAAAAATGTATAAAGTATAAAGACGCATGATTCCTGTTCAGAGTGAGGAACGGCAAGCTGAAAGTGAGATCACTGAGTGAACGAAATGGACAGCAGTTTTCTGGAAGCACCTTTGTCCTTAAAAGCAGACGTTTGACACCTTTTGGTTTTTATAATCATAACTGTATAATAATTGTACAATGTTTTGCTGGTTTTGTTGAGCCAATGGCATTGTGCAATGAGAATAAAGTGATATGTATCAAAATCAAATCAAATCAAGCTGCACTGAACTGAGAATCGTATTGTGTTGTAAGCTCTGTAACAAAATTTGCATTGAATCGCCATGTCTGATACCCAACCCTATACAACACGCAACAAAAAGCAAAGATACACTGAGCACTAAACTTTAGAAGTGCCAGTACAGTATCAGTGAGCCCTGGCCCACTTTGAACCCTGGGAATTGATGTTTGATGGAAATTGTTTCAACTGTCATTC
>NW_013953323.1:132100-133609 GCF_001266775.1 Austrofundulus limnaeus
ATTATTATTATTATTATTATTATTATTATTATTATTACCATCCCAAACTTTCATAATACTGTCTCCTGATGCATGCTGGGACACATGCTGTCAGATAAAATGTAGAACAACAGTGAGTAAGACAGATGCTATGAACCTGTTTACGCTCTGTTGAAGACATCGATGGTTGTTCCCATCATGAACTCTACGTGACGTGCAGCATTCCAGGTATGGGACTGGAATGTTGCATAAAACAAGTCATCTGACACGTCCGTACAGTCACAAAAAAGTGTGCGTAATCACGTGCAAGGATCCTGGTACACTCTGAGCTGACATCGTTTACATCACACTGACCCCAGCAAGAGTCTGCAGGTCTCATGTGTCACATTCCTGTAAAAGGCTGATGCATGGCTGGAAGGATGTGGGTGTTTGAGTCTTATTACAACGACGTGTAAGCTCTGGTTTGAAAAGAAGTTGAGCCAATGCATAAGTACAATAAACAGTTAAATAATGTAACTAATTGAATCATGATTCACCGCTTTGGATAAAGCTGTGTTTAAAAAAAACAAGATCTTTTGGACCTCTATTTAGAATCATCATTCAAATTTAAACAGGTTGAAGGAAGTAGGGTTTTACACGAGAGAACTCACATTTTGATATTTTTTATGGTTTTCACAGAATCACAACTCAAGTTTTCAGATATTTATGGAGATTTTAACCACAGAATGTTTAACTTAAATGAAACATCGTGCTTTTAAATCCTTCCTTTTCACATTTAAATCATTCAGTCTTGTCCATCTAAAGTGGAACTGCGAATGCTTTGGTCGCTTCACACCCTTGACCCCCTCCAGCTTCCAGAGTTGTCCATGTAGTGTAATAGAGGGGTTTATGACTGTTTAGCGGCATAGAAAGTTTTTATTCACAAATTAGAGACATATCATGCTAAATGCACTTTTTTTTTTAGCATTTTTAACTATTTTTTGTGCAATTATAGTGTCTAGGAGTGTAGAAAACTTAAATGTATTCTGTCCAGTTACAGCAAAGATATTTTTNCATCACAGTCTCCCATCCTAAGCAAACGGAAGTGCATCCAACATTAAACAATTGTCAAAATCTTTTATACGAGGGAGCAGCCAAAATCAAAACATTCAGAAAAGATTTTAATTTTGCTGTCTTCGCTGACAGTGACGACTGGAGCTAAATGTTGTTCGGTACTAACAGAACAACAGAAAAAATACTGGAGTAATTATCAGATGTTTGCCAGAAGAACCTGCCTGTTTTGGATGGGCTGGCCTTCATGTGAAAAGAAAAGCCAACCCCCGCCATGCCAACTGTCACTGTATTATTCACACCTTGTGTAAGACAGTTGGTATGGTATGATAAACATGTACCTGGTCATTTTTATGAGCATGCTTACAGGAATTGAGGTGCTCGTACATAATTAGCTGTTCTGTAGATGCTGTGCTATAATCGCAAACTATAACATGAAAATAAAGAAATCTGCCCAGGGCGAAAGTAACCATATTATTA
>NW_013953324.1:0-2565 GCF_001266775.1 Austrofundulus limnaeus
ACACACACACACACACACACACACACACACACACACACACACACACAGTGACAAACCAAACAGAATCATGGTGTTTGTCAAGGTTCTCTTATACTAGTTTTTATATATTCTCTACACATTTCCTTGACACTAAATCTGACTAATCTAATCTAATCTAATCTAATCTAATCTAATCTAATCTAATCTAATCTAATCCAGGCTAAAGATGGTAATTCCAGTCAAGTTGAGATGTTTTGTAAATCATATAAAGAACCAGATTAAGATTATTTGTAAATACTTTCCAACCTTCCGTTGAATACACTACAAAGACAAGATATTTCATGTTGAAATAAAAACCTTAGTTTTTTGTAAATAGTCGCTCATGTTGAATTTGATGCGTGCATCATGTCCATAAAGCTGGGACAGGCTCATGTTTACCACTGTGTTTCCTTTTAACAACACTCAGTGAGCACCGGGGGAACTGAGGACACAAACTGTTGAAGACACACTGTTGTAACWAAGTATTTGTGTTTGTTATGAACTAATTATTTATATGTGTTTCACCTTGATGCTGTCCAGTTTATCTTATGATAACTACTTTAGGCTGTGTTCATCTGTTTGCCCCAGATGTCAGGACTCCATCAACGCATGACCTCTCTTATTTTTGATAAGGTAGCTCTTGGGCTGACAGCCCTGTTATTGGTTAGGTGGCTACATTTGTCGGACTGTGATTGGTTGTAAACTGTCACATGATGTTATCATGATGTATATTATTGGCTGCTCTCCGCTGACGAGTCAGCCACGACTCGACAGATTTCCTGATTGACCTGTTAGTTGTTGCTCAGATTAAATCATCTGACGACCCTACACGCAGACTTTCTGTGCGTTTATTCCAACGTGTTTCTGCAGTCTTGGTAAAACTTGTCACCACACGTTCATTAACTGGACCTGAGACAAAAACCAGGAACAGATTCAAGTGAAGAGATTAGACCATACAACCCAGGTCTGGCACAAGCCAAGCTGTTTCATTTCTCCTTGCTGGAGTCTGCAGCAGCAGCCCTGAACACAAACAGGAAGTCCTGGTCTTTTTTACATGCAGTTCAGAGCCCGGTGCGCCCCCTACAGGCCTACGGMTGSATCACAGGCACTCAGACACAAAACCTGTCCWCATGTYTCATTAATGGTTTYATGTGTTGTGAAAATGTTTCAGGCACGTATCTAAACTATTTTAATCAAGACATAATAGTTAAACAATGGATTATAAAAGTCAATACTTAAAAAGGAAAACTAAGAAAATGGTGAAGTGCTTTTAGAATCAGTAACTAACCTGACTAAYACAYTTCTTCACTGTTGTAACACGTGCACAGTTTGGTTTGGCATCATGTCGCTGAACTAAGCTTTAAAGTTGCCCACAGCACGGTAACTACCACCCCCCTCAGARAGGCTGGCTTTTAAACTTTGTGCTGACAATAATCCAGGYAGTCCTTTTCCTGTGTGGCCCGGAGGACACGACGCCTGGGATTAAAATCAACAAATAAATCAATCTGAAGTGTAGACCGGTCAGACCACAGTCCATCAGAGAAGACGGCAGCAGTTCTGGCTGTTCATACATGTCTTTCACTGTTCACAGTGGTGAACACAGTGGGTCACTAAGTGCTAATTAAACTCTGACAGTAGTTTTCTGAAGTGCCCCTGAGCCCATGTGATAACACAGGTATGTGTCAGGTGTCCAGATTCTCTGACTGGAAATGATGACGTCATTAAATTCCTTGCAGTTGTAATTCAGAAACATCCCATAATCCAATAGTTTAACTGTATTATTACTGGTGCAGTTGTGTGAGCCAGTGAATGTCTGAGTGTTTCAGGGATGCTCCTTTAAAGCCTCACCTGTTCACCTGTGGGATGTTTCAAACAGGTGTTTTAGAGCACTCCTCATCTCTTCTGTTGCTCCTGTCTCCGATTGTTTCAACATGTTGCAGACATCAAATTCAAAATGACAGAATGTTTCTCTGATTGAACATTAAACATACTGTCTTTGTTGTGTATTTAATTGTGTATTTTATTTTTACTGATGTTTTGCACAACATTCTAMCTTCACAGGAACTGGGGTTGTACTCTTGAGCTTATAGTTGCTGTTCAGTCGACTCACTTGGTCCAACCTACATGACTGAACGGGAACATAGTCTTCTGTGTACAACTACTGCTGTCTGAAACAGAGGAACCAGGTACAACACATGGCTGCACAGCTGGAATCAGTGAAGAGCAGATATTAAACTGAGGAATGACGGTGATGATGGACAGCCGTCACATTGAAACAGGGATTAAAGGGCTCGACAYAYGAGGAGCGACAAACTACAGCGATTAAGGGCTGTCATCACAGCCAGGGTGAAACCCGACACACGGGACGTGATAGTGATCGTAGCGTTGTGAATCACGCTCTCAGGTCGCTTTGATTGGTTCTTCTGCTCTTGTAAAGGTTATTGTTGGTTCACAGAAAAGGAGGTGTGCATTATGGACGTGTAAACTAAACAAATCTTGCGATGCTAATGATACTGAAAAACAAACACACACCAAGATACAGTTTTA
>NW_013953324.1:3322-6192 GCF_001266775.1 Austrofundulus limnaeus
GTGTTAACGAGCAGTTGGACAGGTGTACCTAATAAAGTGGCCGGTGAGTGTATGTATCTGAAGCACTCTTTTGAGCAGTAACAACTAAAAACTCGATTTTGAAGAAAAACACCTTAAAATGTAGAGATTTTCACTGTAACCTATCAAAACTTTTGTTTCCTGCTGGTAAATCTCAATATTCAAACACTTTTTGAGCTTCCCTTTTTTCAAATGACATAGAAAATCCTCAATAAAATTACATAAAATTAGGATTTGGACCAAATATTTATATATTATTATAACCAAGAAGACAAATTAAATAGTATCTCTGGATGATATCAGGATGATCTAAGTATCAAAATGTAGTTTTTAAAGCAGGAATCTGAAAATAGGATTAGGTCATTTTGAACAAATTTGACTTAATCCTGGTTTTGATGTGATGGGTCACAAATATAGCGCAGGAGGCCTGGACTGTGACCTGTCATCATGTCACCTGTGTAAAGGTGTGTTCAGCTGCAGGTGTCTCACACTGTCTGTGTTGTACCTTGTTCCTCTCCTTCAGGGAACAGTAGTTATACATCATTACGTTTTAGCTTGTGTCACCTTTAGTAATGCAGCCTGGAGAGTCCACATGTCTGAGTTATCTACTGTCGGGCAGAGCTGCAGGTAAGTTTTATTTAGAACAGAGTTTAACACAAACATGCTCACAGGTCACACATCAGTGTAGTGTCTTTATGTTTATCTGTAATAAAGTTTTACATTTCTCTACAAACTCTTTACAAACCAAACTTGTTCTGGAGCATATTTCAACTTACCATGGCCACATCATCAAGAATACCCTGAGGACTGCTGTGGGCCATTATCTGGACATTAAGAAAACAATTTAAATAAACAACATGTCAAACTAAATGTTACAGGGCGAAGCTTAAAAACTGAATATGGAGTATTTACCCTCYTGCTGCTCTGGGGTCAAACTGACCCATAAGACTGAGGTCATTTTGAACCAAGGACAGCAGTGGGTTAACTTTTATTTCCAAACAAAAACACAATCTAATCTAAACTAGTTGTGAGTTTTCCAAAGAGCCTGACCTTRGAACAGACAAAGTCAACCAGACTGGGCTCCTCTTCTCCGATGTATTCAATAATCTTCTTATTAATCCACGGTTTGATACGACGGTCCATCAGAGTCTAACAAAGGTACAAGAAGAACATCACACAGGCTTATTTTCAAACACAAACCATCTTCTCACTGGAATATCTGCATCTATACGTTTGATTAAAACAGTTTAAACTGAAAGTGTGAGTTTTTACCGAGTCAACCATAGCCCAGTCCAGAGGGTAGGAGAAGAGCTCAGGCCTGGACGTGGGGATCTTCTCGATCAGGCTCTTGATGTGTTTGTGTTTCTCCTCTGTGTTGATGCTGCTTTTAGGAGCAGAAATGTCAGCTCCATCCAGTCCCAGGTTCTTCTCGTCATCACCATAGTCCAGTGGAACCAGTTTCCTTTTTCGAGGTTGCTCATCGGCTTCCTCGTCATCAAATTTGTTAAAAACACTATCAACTGCTGCTAGCTTCTTCCGCTTGCCAACGCTGAGCTGACTGGGACTGTTGGTGGCTCCTGAAACACAACAGGTTTATTAGAGCTGTCAGGATCCTCAGACCTTTCTACACTCAACTGTAACCATTACTGACTGCTACACACAAAACTACAGTTTCCTGTTCCTGCAGCAGACTGTAGGTCTGACTGACTCAGTGACTGTTGGAGTCCTCATTTCAGTTTCAAATGTTCTCATATTTTAATCAGTGCTCAGTTCAAATACAAATGTGTAATAAACACTGACTGTTTGTGATCCTGATCCACCGGGGAACACTGCTGTTGGTTTATTGTTCAGTACAGATTTTAACAACTCTTTTCTTTTATTTAGCAACAATTTTCATGAGGAATTATTCAGAAAAATGACCACTGTCAACAGATAAAAATTTTTAATGAAATTATTTGTCCAAACAAAACTGAACAAGTCAATCTGTCATATTTTAGCAGCTGTGTAATAAACACACGCAAAAAACAACCAATTGTTACTCTTTTAGTTGTTTAAATAACTTACTCTATATTTAAAATATGGAATCTGGTACTGATTTAAGATCATTTAAAACATGACATTTAAGAAGAAAAGAAAATATATCTGAAGAGCAGCTGGYTGCAGCTCCTAACATCACCTCGAAACTGATTGATGGTTTTTTTTCTTCTTGGTGACATTATTTGGTTTAAAACCAAAATAATCCCTTGTCATGACTTTGTTTTGGGCACAAACAATTAACTCTCACATCTGTACAAGAAACTGAGACTTCCCAGAACAGCCTCCTCCTGCTGAACTGACAACAACACACACAAAGACTTGAACCATCACCAACACTAGTACACTGGCTGTAGGTCAGAAAGCTCTTTGCGATGTTGTAATGACCACACACACACACACACACACACACACACACACACACACACACACACACACACACACACACAGACACACACAAACCCAGTGGTCACCGCAGGGAGGCGGGATCTTAATCATTACTGACTTTAGGTAGCCTTCATCACTCGTCTCATCCAATGAGAGCCTTTGTTGTTGAGCGAGCACCCGCTGAGGGAAACATGGCTGAAGCTGCCTGCTGGGTTCTTCAGGCTATTTTTTAGTTTAAAACGTTTCCAACAGTGAGCTGGGAACAAGTAAAGTTCTCTGTAAGTACTGCAACACTAAACTGTCTGACCACAGGAGCAGTTTGAGCCCAGAATATCCCTTCAGTTTAAAACCAGGTGAACAGAGGGAGCAACCATGGGACCCAATACCCACCATGGAAAAGACGGTTAGAGGCTAAGATCAAGATAACAAGG
>NW_013953324.1:9122-15982 GCF_001266775.1 Austrofundulus limnaeus
TATATATATATGTATAGCAACTCTTAGAACTTTTTCACTTGCAAAATGCATAGAAGAGCATCCTCTCTTTAAAAAACTAAAAACTAAACTAAATTGTGAGCTACAGTGAGCTGGTTAGCAGATGCTAAGTCAAATACTGATTATTTTTAAAGTGTACAATATTGGCCAAATACAATCTGTTGACGGATTAATTAAACTGTCTGTAGTGTGGATGTATAAGGATACATTAATAATTTGTATTATATAAATCATAACACTGTTGTAATCCCATCAGAATGATCAGATCGTGCAGAGTGTAAAGAGGCCCACCCCTGCTGAGCCATGGTCTGGGTGTGCATCCAGCTGTAAGTCAGCAGCAGCAGCAGGTATCCCACACCCACAGGTTGTGTGCACTCACCCAGTTTGAGACTCAGGCCTATTTTGGGCCGGTGTTCCTCTAAAGGCTGCAGGTCAGGAGTGTTCTCTCCTGGAATGATGATGCCACAGGGAGAGTCCACACCAGGTGTGTTTGGAGTCACGTTCCCACTGGCAGAGGAAACTGACGGAGCAGTAGTGATGGGACGCATTATGGGCTTGAGTTGAGGCTTGGCTTCCTGTGAGTCCTCACCATTGTGATAGTCATCTTCCTCCCCCTCATTAACATCATCATCATCATCGTCAGAATGCTGCTGGGGTCCCCGGGGCTTTGGTTCTACAGGCCTCTCTGACACTCTCTTGTTCCGTTCTCGATCACGATCACTGTCTCGGTCTCGTTCTCGGTCTCGTTCTCGGTCTCGGTTCCGGTCCCGGTCCTTATCCCTCACAGTTTTTTCCTTGTTTACCTCCTCCTCAGGTTCCAGGCTCAGCAGTAGCTGTCGCTTTCGCTCCGCTTCCTCCTCAATCTACAGAAATGTAAATGCAACAGAAAAAAGTGACTTCATGACGTTGTTGTGTTAAAGAAGGTTTTTTAAATCTAAACTTCCAGAAGTTTGTCAGTAAATCATTTTAAAAGACAGATGCAGGTGGTCCCACCCTCTGCAGCTCAGCATCTGGGTCAGGGTGACCCTCAGCCAGAAGTCTTTGTCTGATCTCTTCCAGCTCCTCCTTCTCTCTCTTTCGGTCTCGCTCATCCATTTCTACCTCCTTTTCTCTGTCGCGGAGTCGTTTCTGCAGAGCACTCCCCCTGAGGTTCAGAACAATAAAAACATTTAAAAAGAACAATGACAGCAGAAGAGCCCAGCTCCTGTTTRGCTTCAGACAATCACCTGTAGTATTTTGGATCATCCCTGTCGTCGTCATAATCTTCAAGGAATTCTTTCAGTCTTTTTGCTTCTTTCATCTGGTTTTAAACAGAAACAGTTTATATGTTTGTGTACCTCTATCAGGTTAGACCTGATTTTATAGGAGATTTAAAAAGTTTCACTCTAAGTGTGTCATATGTACCATTTCACGCCGCCTCTCTTCCTCCCTCTCTGTGTCTTTGCTGTAATCACGAGCTTTCTTCTTCTCTCGGATCTCCCAGTTTTTGAGACGCTTAAAACAAAAACACGTTTACAGACAAACACTGATTGACCTGAAACCTTTTCACCATTTATTAATCGTCTACATACTTCTTGGTACGCAGCCTCTTTGTCTCTCAATCTCCTTTCGAGTCTTCGCCGTTCGTACACATCTTCCTCATCTTCATCACGGTCACGTTTTTTATCCTCTCGAGTTCTCTCTCTGCAAAAGACAGGAAGTTATTCATCTATTTCATGCTTTTTAAAGACAGAAATCAAAACRTGTTTCTTTTAGTTCAGTCTGTTATTTTGGCCTCATTAGCAGAAACAGAGTTTTTTCAAGAACTACAGTTTGGTTTTGCCAGCTTATATAGAATTCAGTGTTTTCACTTCACTGTGTTTACTGAGCTAAACAGCTCAAATACTGAATTAGCTCAGAGTTAGCCTCTGGGTTTCTAAGTATGTGTTAAGATGTGATTCTTACAATGCTGAATTATAACACTGCTACGTTATAACTTTTCATGTTGTAGGTACCTCAACAACAGTGTGAAGAACTGAGGCTTGGATTAGATGTCAACACTCAGAGGGAGCTGACAGACTGTAGACAKGTACAGGAACTGGTCCTAACTGGGCACAACCTGCTCAATCGCCCCAAAATGGTGATGGACTCGATGACCCTTAGCAAAAAGTAGTATASGCAAGTATCCTTTAAGTATACTAATCATAAACTTAAAATAAAAGAGTATAATTCCAATTTACTTTTTATGTACTTATCTGAGATATACTTAACCAAGTTTATCTTAAACTATACTTGGCTTGTACTAAAACTAAAAAAATTGAGTGCCGCTGTCCCGGCCGTTAGATCTCCCTAATTGGCTTATGGGCAAGACCTAACGGGCCAAGCTGGCTTCTCCGGAGAGAAACTCAGCGTTACTTCCCAGTTCGGCATCCAGGAAGAAGTGTTCCTTCACTCAAAGGCRTCCGTGTTAGTAATAGAAGCGGACGACTTTGGTTCCGCCCTCAGGCTTAAGATGAGTCAGGAAAAGAAGAAAGATAAGACTTGCCAGCCAGGCGCCAGCCAAGGTTAAATTCTGTGGTTGTTCACAACAGAATATGATAACATTTCTTTTCAACTTTTCTTCTGGTAGAATCTAAGAGAAATCACTGCAAAACATTTATGATGATTAATTAAMATTTCTGTTTAAGTAATCAGTCTGAACCATTTGTTAGTCCAGATAAATGAAAGATTTTCTCAAGAAAAACTCAAAATTATATTACTGTGTTCACAGTAAAATAAACAGTGATTTATATAAAAACACAATGAAAACATGGTAATGATTTTCTCTGTGATTTTTTATACCATTAATTAATCTTTTAGGCACGATAAAAGAGTAGAAGTGATTCCACTTTCTTTTGACAGTCATCATGATTTAATAAATGCATAAACATTCTTAGTTAAACAACAAATGAATCATGAACAGAAAAGATTGTTCTGTCTATTATCAGAATAAGAGAACTGAGAAATTCTCTTAGGGTTGAAATGACCTGTCATGACCTAAACAGAGTTCAGTTTGTGACAGAGTTCCTGTCCTCTCGTCAGGCCTGTCCGAGGCCTGCTTCGAGGCAGTAAATCTTGTTTCTTCACTCAAGGTGACCCCTACAACTTAGTTTATATACTGTTCAATGTTTTGGCCAAGATAAACTTTAGCAGTACACTTTTCACACAGACTGGTTTATTTGTAGTATATTTCAAGATTAAACTAAAAGTGTACATAGAAGATTACTTTCAGTATTCTTTTGAGTATACTCTCATAAACTTGTTGTGGGCCAACTTAGTCCTAGATGTATACTTGTTAGTAAACTGCTAGTATACTTATATCATTGTACATAGTAAATAAAAGTACACTTAGGGACATATACTTGTATATATTTAGTATACTTCATGACAAGTACTTAAAGTATACTTCTTTTTGGTAAGTTTATAAACATTATAACTGTATACTTAAAGTATAAACTAAAAATGTCCCAATTTAGTATGAATGAGTATTAAATCAATATACTTTCACGTATACTACAAGTACATGGTGCCTAGTATACTTGATATTCTTAAACTTATACTCAAGTATACTTATTAAAATGAACTTGAAGTATACTAGTTTTTGCTAAGGGGATGGTCTGTGTGCTGCCTGCAGCATTGAATTAGAGCCTCTTTGCACTACTGATGCCACTCTTTAGAAGTCAAAGAAAAATAATTCTTGGGGAACATTTTATGGATGTGAGAAGCTGAGAACACTGAGCTTTTCTTACCTTGTTTCCTTCATTTAAGAGATGTGAAGGTTTGAATAAAGCTCAGTTTGTTTTTGGGAAGAGCACTGGGCCACCTTACTCTGCTCATATGGGTTTTTATCTATCCCTACTCACTGTCACCATACTCTAATGTTTTTGTTAAGATTTTAAGTTAAAGAATGAATTCAAATAAACAAAATATAAAACATTTCTTTCTTTTATGAACTTAAAAAGAATATAGAAAAAAATATGACTAAAACATGGTTCCATTTGCACTGTAATAAATCTTAAAGCCAACCAATAAAATAGAAATCATTGGKCTGCCACACACAGGGGCAGTGTGTTGTGGGAACCTAGACAATTCACATCATTAAAGCACACAGAGTGCACCAGGCTGAGGGGCTAATACCACACATCAACTTTAAAATTAAACCTTTATATTTGTTTCTTTTCTACCAAAATGATTGAATAATTTCTTAGGCAATAAATCTGTCTTTATTATAAGATTTATGGTTGTATATTGCAAAAATAAATACACCTGGCCAAAAAATAAATAAAGTTGCCACCAGAAAAAAAGGTCACACCCTCTAATATTTCATTGGACCACCTTTAGCTTTGATTACACACATTCTGTGTGGCATTGTGTGATCAGCTTCTACAGCGTCACCAGATTTATTTCATCCAGTGTTGCATTGATGATGGTAGAGTCTGACCTTCTCCACATCTCAAAGATTCTCAGTGGGGTTCAGGTCTGGACTCTGTGGAGCCAATCCATGTGTGAAAATGATGTCTCGCTCCCTGAACCACTCTTTCACAATAAGAGCCTGATGAATCCAGGTGCTGTTATGTTGGAACAAGTCTGTTCCATGAGGGAAGCAACAATCATTGATGAATCACCTGGTCATTCAGTAGATTCAGGTAGTCAGCTGACCTCATTCTTTGATCTGAACCTGGACCTGACCACCTGCAGACACCCCACATCATAGACCACTTGTTTTTGTCCAGGCAGTGCAGTTTCATCACAGTGACGTGTCAAACAAAGCCCCAGTACTGAGTCAGAGCCCAGTGTGACTGACCTGGACTTGCTGCGAGCTTCACTGATGTCTCGACTCCTCTCCCGCTCCTTAGTCCTCTCACGTTCTCGATCTCTCTCACGTTCACGTTCTCTGTCCCGCTCCTTTTCTTTCTCTCGCTCCCTCTCCTTCTCCTTCTCACGGTCGCGGCGCTCCCTCTCTCGCTCCCGCTCTTTGTCTCTCTCCCTCCTCTCTCTCTCCAGCTCCAGTCGCTCCTTTTCCTTCTTGCCTTTCTCCTCTTCCAGTTTCTGCAGGAGTCCGACAGGAGAAACATGGACATGGTCACTCAGTGCTGCTTATTACAGCATGTCCTGATTAGGACAGGTTCTCATACTACCAGGACTCATGGACGCTTCAAGTCAGGAAGTCTTTCTGGGCTTGTAGTTCCACCAGGAGGAGTGGTTCACTATTAGAGAAGCTTTGATGTAAAACAGCCCACTTCAGGTCACACTTGTTTGAAACCAAAACCATTCTTGACACACCTGAAGAACTAAAGTAATAAAGTGTTGCAGGAGGAGTGAAAGTTAAAACCATCCACCAGAACATCATCTCTGGTGTTTTAACTTTATTTTTGTCTGCATTAACCACACAAAAATAATTCTGTTACTTCAAAATGTACAAATTACTGTGTTCCAAAATTTCTTCACTTACTGTACATTTGTTGCCCCAGAGAGAGGATGAAAGGTTTTGCCCATCATTACCACAGTCTGTAAATGTCTAGACCTGAGGAGACCAGTTGTTGGAGATTTGGGACAGAATTTCACGTCTGATTAAAGATTTCAGCTGTTCAACTTGCAGTCATTGTGCAAGAGGCAGGACACATCCTGGACAGGTCTCCAGTCCATCGCAGGGACACACAACCAATCCCAGTCTCACTCACACGTAGGGACAGTTTAGAGTTATCAMTTAAACTAATGTTTTTGGTTTGTGGGAGGAAACTGAAGTACCTGCTGGGGGAGAACATCTGCCCTGAAAAATGTTCACACCCATTAAAACTTTTCCACATTTTGTCAAATAACTTCCACACAAATCAAAGTCTTTTACTGGGGTCTTCTGTGGCAGATCAACACAAAGCAGAACATAAATGCAAACTGGTCAATCAAAACCTATTTATGTGCTAGAATGGTCCAGTCCAAGTCCAGACCTGAATCCAACTGAGGATTTGTAGCAGGATTGAATCTGCTGTTCACAGATTAACTGACTGGACGAGTATATCATACACGAGACATTAGAGTCCATCAACACTGTAGCAAGTCACAAGTTCTACAGAGTCCAAAGCATCAGCAGAAGTTGTGGAAGTGAAATGCAAATGGGTTATTTATCTACACTGGAGCTTGAAATGTGTGCAAATATGGAGCCAATGAGCTTCCAGAAACCACTTGTGATCAAACATTTATGAACCCCAGAAGAGCATCATGACTCATGTTCAGTAGCTCAGTTTAAGAGCCATATGATGTAGACCTTATGATTGTGAAAATAAGTTGTTTAAAAAGATTATCTTCTGAATGTTGAAGCTTTAAAAATAACCTATAATGCTCAAAGTTAAAGGTATCAATTCAGAAATTAACCACAGTTTTATTCTCAACGTTATAAAGTGAATTACCCTGTAGTGCACTAAAAAGTAGAGCTGAACAACATATTGAAAATTTATTGTCAATAAGATAACAACCTGTGCAATAAGCATTTCGCAAAAAACTGTACAAACTGCAATAAATATTTGGCTCAAATTTTTGCATTTATTTGTTTTGTCACGTATTTGACCAATTGGATGGATCACAATAATATTTAAAAAATCATGCTGGAATTGAAATTATTATTTTTTAATGTTCTGAACCCAGAGCAAAAAGACAACAAGCCTACAGACTTATGTATTTATTCATTTATCACAAGTCATTTTGTCATTGCATAATTAAGCACTGGTACTGCACATCGCAGGATTTCCTAATATTGTGCAGCCCTACTAAAAAGCACACTTAAGAAGAAGGTGCACCTGGACCAGTCCTGGACCAGTCCTGGACCAGTC
>NW_013953324.1:17099-22374 GCF_001266775.1 Austrofundulus limnaeus
GCCCACACCAAAGAACTCCACCAATCAAAGTTGGGGCAAAGTCCGCCCACACCAAAGAACTCCACCAATCAAGGGTAGGAACGTAGACCCACTGGTAAACTGAGAGCTTCACCTTCTGGCTCAGCTCTCTTCACCACGACAGACCGGTACAACGCCCACATCACTGCAGACACAGCACCAATCCACCTGTTGATCTCCTGCTCCATTCTTCCCTCATTCACGAACAAGACCCTGAGATACTTAAACTCCTCCACTTGGGGCAGGACCTCCTCCCTGACCTGGAGAAGGCAACCTACCGGTTTCCGGCTCAAGACCATGATCTGGGATTTGGAGGCACTGATCCTCATCCCAGCTGCTTCACACTCAGCTGTGAACTGCTCCAGTGAGAGCTGGAGATCAGGATCTGATGAAGCCTGTGCTGGAATACTTATATAACTCTCTGCCTGTACAAGTTCATACTGTCTTGACATTCCTATTATTGTATCTCTTTTGATAACTGCTACGTCTTTTATAATCTGTTTCTAATGATTTTGAGATCTTTCATGTCTGGGACCTCGCTCTTATTTTGATAATCTTTGTACGAGCTGTTGCTCTGTCATTGGACCATGTTGACATTTGTTGGTCTGTGATTGGCTGCTCACAAATTGCCACCAGATGTTAAAACTGTATCTCTGTTCACTGTTGTGTCAGTAGCAACTTGACAGATTCTCTGATCGGGTCTGCTTTTGAGTTGCTGCTCAGCCTTTGCAAATGAAAACCTTTTATTAAATCATCTGACGGTCATCATGCAGTCCCCTTTTTATTCACGTGTTTCTGCCTTTTTAATAAATATTTCTACAACAAAGCCAATAGGACCACATCATCCACAAAAAGCAGAGCCGTGATCCTAAGGTCACCAAAAAGGATCCCTTCAACACCTTGGCTGCTCCTAGAAATTCTGTCCATAAAAGTTATGAACAGAATTGGTGACAAAGGACAACTTTGGTGGAGTCCAACTCTCACCTGAAACAAGTCTGACTTACTAACGACAATGTGGACCAAGCTCTGGCACCGGTCGTACAGGGACCTTTTCCACTAGTGTCACTTAGTGTAGTGTTGGTACGGTCAGTGTCGGAACAGGTCACAACCCGTGTCAACGGGCCTGGTACCCCATACTCCTGGAGTACCCCCCACAGGAGTCCCAGAGGGACACGGTCGAATGCCTTCTCCAAGTCCACAAAACACATGTAGACTGGTTGGACTCCCATGCACCCTCCAGGACCCTGCTGAGGGTGAAGAGCTGGTACACTGTTCCATGACCAGGACCAAAACCACACTGCTCTTCCTGAATCTGAGATTCAACTATCTGATGGACCCTCCTCTCCAGGACCCCTGAATAGACCTTACCAGGGAGGCTCAGAAGTGTGATCCCCCTATAGCTGGAACACACTCTGCATTTATATTGTTGATCTTTAATTTGTTTTTATGTTGTTTTTACTGATTGAGTGAATTATTGTTATGTATGTACAGCGCTTTGATCCTGTGGGTGTTTAAAGTGCTCTATAATCTGGTACGGTATAGGAAGGGAAATATCTGCTGTTGGTGTCATGATGTCTCAGGAAAAATATTTTAACCCATTGTTCAATCCTATCACAGATGCTCTACATCTGACTACTAGCATGTCCATTCAATCTGACTAGCAAAACTTATCAATGTTACCCAACTTTACAGTTGTGGGATATTTTGTGTTTGTCTGTCTGATAAAATCCCAGTAAAGCACTTTGACATTTGTGGTTGTAATGTGACAAATGTAGAAAGTTCATTGATTATACAAACAGATTGAGAAATATGAATTAAAACAAATACCTAACATCATTCTGCTGTTTGGGATTTGTTGAGTAAAATCAGTTGATTTAAAATGGGATTTTCACACAATGGATGTGAGATTAAAGCTAAAAGTCTTCAGTTCTTCATCAGAACTAAATAAGCCTTTGGGATGAGAAGTAAACATCATGAATAGAGTCTAGGTGCCTTCAGATGAACCTCTTGGGAGTGTGGCGTTTTCTACAACCTGCTTTGAAGCTACTCTTGAGCAACTTCCAGGTGAACACCTTTAGTTTCAGCCCTTCTCTGTCCCTACACATCCCACAGGTCCAGAAGAGCAGGTCGAGTAGAAAGTCAGGAAAAATAGACCAAACCTTTTCAGTTCATCTTTTACATGAAAACCAATTTGTCCCACAAGAAATGAGTGAAGCAGACTCACCTACAGGTTGCCTTCTGAAGTCTTTGGTCTCTCCAACCCCAAATAAAGAAAGTCAGTCAGACCCACAGTTACAGTGGTGTGATATATGATTTATAAATGTTATTAAATCTGGATTTTTTTAAACACTGTTCAAAAAGTGGTACTGAGGACAAAAGCAACTAAAAAAGGATGTAAGAATGTGTAAATTGGATATTGTACTAGATTTGACACAAATTACAAGTTTACCATGTTTCTATTTTTGCTGTTGATCCAAAGAAAATGATTTCACACCTCAGTGGAGTCACTAAGGTCTAAAACCATACCACTGATAAATAATTATTAATCAAATGATCTAAATCTGCCTAGTTTCATTTCTAAAATGTACTCCAGTAAGTTAGGACACAAATGTGGGAGACTCTGCCAAAGTGGGATCAAAATGGGTACAATGTGTGAAAAAAATAATAAAAAATAAAACATTCACAGACAAACATTTTGTCTCACTTCCTGATTTAGCTCAGGAGCTATGAGTGGTGAGATCCTCTGCAACCAGAAACTAAATATTTACTACCAAGTTTATTACAAACCAATTAATGTAGAAACAATGTGTGTGGTGTAGGTGTGGTTGTGTGCGTGGAATCATATATCCTATTATAAATAATGTTTTTGTTTGTTTGTTTATTTATTACCTTTGTTTAACCTGGTAAATCCCATTAAGGTCACCTGTGTTTTTTCAAAGGAGGCCTGTGCCTGAGCCTAATGCATGATTTTAAACTGTTATTTATATAATAACTTTATAAAATGCTGAAAGTCATTCTAGCCTAAGAGTGTTTAGTGAAATAAGAGGTTTTGTTCTGCTCTATTTAAGGTTATTATGTATCAGCCGTGTCAGTTTATTGGAGGAATACAGTAAATGAAGAGTCGTCAACACAAACAGGCATGTAATCTATTTTTAATGTTGTTGTGTCTGTCATGTTTGGGGTCAGAGGTTAGGCAGAAGATGGGATTATAACAATGGTCTTTTAAAAAATGTTACATTCACTTTGTTTACACCAGAACACAACAATAGCAGTGTTTCCATTCACCATGAAAATGCGCAGTTTAGAATTTTGAAAATAAATTTGCTCAAAGGAAACACATCAATTTCGAAAAAAAAAAAAGGTTTTTCAACAAAATGTTTTTGCGCTAGGATGAGGTGGTTTTTTTGGCCGTATCGTAATTGATGTTTTTCGCAAAACTGCAAAAATTTGGCAGCACAAATGAAAACAGCACGGCTCACTGGTCTCAGAATTCAGTGAGTCTGCAAATAAACATCTGTGAATGTTTTTTAGAAATTTGATTTGCCAACTAGTCTCAAACAGTCTCAGGTCAGTTAGATTCCTTTAAAAACAAAACAGGAAGTGTTTAAAAGAGAGGAAACACAACACAAGGACTTACCTTGTTAGTCTTCAGCCCACAGAGTGCTGTGGAAAGGCGCTCCCTGCTTTAGGCTAAACTCCTGCAGTGGTTAGGTTCAGTCTTTGTGTCCAAACACAGAATGAAACATGAGGACATGCAGAGGTTCACTGAGCTGCTCAAACTGACTCAGTGCAGCAGATATCTAAATATCACTACTTTTTAAAGTGCTCTTTGTCCYAAAACTCACACCTGAGAGCCAGTTGCCCCTGTGCAAACCCTCCAGAAGGGAGCGCCCAACAAGAGTAAAGAAGAAATGAAAGATGGTACTTACATTCTGTCCTTGCTGAGATTCTGAGACTCATCTTGCTCTAAATGAACTCTACCACATTGGTGGGGTTTAATCAATAGATTAGCTTCATTTGGAATTTAACATTTAAATCATTTTTTTATGTTTTAATGTTTCCAATGTGTACATATACTGTGTGACAGTAACTGAACACATGTAATAGTGTTTAAGTGAAGATCCACTAACTTGAAAAATATTTCTAATGACAAGTGTGAAGGCTTTTTCTTCAAAGTTTTAAATAAAATAATTTAAAACAGGCAAACTGATACAATACCTTGTGTGTGTCTCTGAATTTACTGATCTCTCTGGAAATAAGGTCCCTCTTGTCATCTTCCAACTCCATGGCATTGATATCCTTACAAGACAGGACACCAACAGATATTAAACTTACAAAGTACACAAACAAACAAAAATACACAATACTAATGTTACGTAAACTTTCATTAAGTAGCCTGAAGGACCCCTCCTCCAACATGACCTGTTGACCCTGCAGGTTTGTTGACCCTGCAGGTCATGCCTCCTGACTGAACTGAACTGAACTCTGTTCTGTAAAACCTTTCTTACACTCAAAGCTCTGACCTAACTTTAATCTGTCCTTGACAGGAAATCAAGGTGATGCTGCTGTATGTTTTCATCTTTTATGTTTTTAAAAACAGAGAAAGACAAGAATCATTACATGATTTTTACTTTTTGAAGGTATTGTTTTGGTGTCATTTGATCCCACTAGTTTAACCTGAAACATTCAGATCAACTGTCATTTTAATCACAGTGTTTAACATGTTAATCGTCTCTTTTTCTTTTTTCAGAAGCATCAGCTGTGCTTGGCGCCACCAAGACGGTGAGGAAATCCAAATATTTTATGGAAAAGAAATACTTTGTTTCTGCAGCAATCTGACCCTGAGAGGTAAATATCTTTGTTTTGACTCTCTTGTTTTGACAGGAAGAAAAGAAAAAAGAAGTGAGTTCAGTTTTCTTCTGATCGTTGCACCWACCATCTGAGAAATGGAGCTTATTTTAATTTCATACAGAAGCCTGAGCTGGGCCTCTGGGGTCTGTCCTAACCGTGTCCAGCTGAAACCAGCTGACCAAGGCTTTGTATGACGGAGAGTGAAGTCCGTCTGGTCCAGAACTCTTGTCTGATGAACCCACAGACTGTTCTGAACCTGGTGGACTCCACAACTGGATGTCTGCAGCACCAGGTAGCAATGAAGATATGAAATGTCTTAAAGCATGGCACTTTTCACACAGTGGTTCCATCCATCCATCCATCCATCCATCCATCCATCCATCCATCCATCCATCCATCCATCCAT
>NW_013953324.1:31659-32868 GCF_001266775.1 Austrofundulus limnaeus
ATGCAGCTCCTCACTAGAAACTCATCAGTGAGTAAAACTTTTTTGTTTTACTTTTAATAATATTTATGTATTTATCTCAGATTGAGTCAGTCGTACACTTAGTTCTTATCAGTGTTTAAAAGAGGACGTGTTAAAACTCTGTTTAGTCAAAGTTAAACATGAAACATCAAAGTTCATTACAACTGGCCCTTCAAGGACCACCATAACTCTCATGTGGCCCTCGGTGAAAAAGAGTTTGACCCCCTGCTGTAGGTGAAACACTGACTCATGTTTGAGGGTATTTTTAAAGAGGCTACAGAGATCTACCACAAATCAAAGTTCACTTTTAAAATCAGGCTCACAAAAATGTTTGACAGCATCTACTTCAAGTGTTCAATAAAAAAATAACTCACATTTTATGAGACTTTGATCAAACTATTTCCCTCCATTATGTCTAATGTAACTTAAGAAGATGTTGCTGCCTTGTTAAGGTTACTTCACTTGAACTCCCTCTAACTAAAACTGACCTGATAGAATTCAGCACCTCGCTGGTCAGGAGGCTAAACCTGTGCAGCTCTGCCTGTGTGTACACAAACTGGACAGGTACTTTCTTTTCTTCAACTAGTTGAACCTAAATCAGGCTGACTTTGTCTGGCAGGGCTGGCTGATGTGAAAATATTACAGGTACAGAGTGTCAGATCTGACCTGTGCACCACAGTCCTGTGGTTTGGTGTGTGTATTTACAYGTTYTCTTTTGTTTAGCTTTCACTGGTTTGTCACTGGTTTGTACCGGAGCAGTGGTGTTTGTGTGTGGTTGATTTAAAAATGTTAAAACTTACAGTCACACAAAAAGTCTCACAATATAAATGTCCTGTAATAAACTGTGTCCATTACTGAACCAATACGTAGAATTCATTGTTTCAAATTGTGACCATAAAAAGCTGCTGTTTTCTCACAGCTCTGAGCATCCAGCTGGTCTCCAGTCACAGCCCAGTTAAATACTGGTCTGGGTCTCTAAATGAACAGAACTGAATTTAAAAAGTTTAAACTTTTACCTTGAAGTTTCCCAGAGGCTCCTTGAACTCTTTTCCAGCTTAGAACAATCCCACATTTCTATAAAGACAAGGCAGGAAACAGAGTTAAAGGTTTCAGTAACACAAAGATTCAACCTCAGGGTGTGTACTGACTGATCACACACACACACACACACACACACACACACACACACAC
>NW_013953324.1:33352-34691 GCF_001266775.1 Austrofundulus limnaeus
TGTACTTTTACTCAAGTATCACTTTGTGGTACTTTATACAACACTGGTTATCAGATATTTAATTCCACTTCATAATTACACTCTAGATCAACTTTACCACAAGCTTTCTTTACAGTATTATTTAAGCTTCTGCTGGTGAGGACCTATCAAATAAAGAGATATTCTAAACCCAAATCTTAAATAAAAGTTCACACACCTCTAAAGAAACAAGTTTGTAGTTAGTTTAAAAATATTGAACCATAGGTTTATTTTGTTTGGTGCAGCAGACGTCCGTCACACAATAAATAAGTGGCGGTCCACTTCAGCTGAGCTGAGATCTGCTCCACATCTCTCTTGTTTCCACACTGCTGGGTTCAGCTCTGAGCGTGTACTGGTGAGCAGGAACTGGTTTTATGAATGACCTGAGGGAGCCTAAAGCTGGACCGGTCTGTGTGGTGATTCCAGGAGCTGTCTTGTGAAACAGGCTTGTATCAGCTTTCTGCTTCTCCTCTCATGTTTCATTTATCACCTGCTGTTTAAAAGTAAAGACACAATGTTTGTTTTTGTGTCTGTTTGTTAGCAAAATATCTGATAAACCATGGAGTCCATTTTAAAGAAATCTCCAGAAAGTAACAGTTGCATGTACATATACAACTTTTGGATTTAGAATGGAATCAATTTTATCTAAAAATATAAAAATGTTTTTAACTCAGTCAGTTTAAAAGATACTGAGTTAAAATGTGATGTAGTAGTAGCTGAGTCATCTCCATTACATATTCCTAGTGGCATCAGATCACATTATTTTCACAGTCTGACATAAATGGTTACAACTGCATTATTTCTAGKGCTGAACATTTAATAATCTCACAATAAGTTAAAACCAGATTATCTAACCACAGACTGTGATTTGACTGGTCACGTGACTTGGACTGAGCCGAGAGGAGCAGTGTTGATAACTTAGTGACATTAGCTATGTTTACATGCACAAAATTTTTAGATTGGATAGAAATGTATTGGGATTAAATAATCTGAATGTAAGGTTTAAATGGACACAATCCGATCATGACAAGTGTTTACATACACCGGAGTTTTATTCAGAATAAAAGTCCGGACATGCACAGTGTTGTAAACGTTCAGCTCTACTTCCTGTTACAAACGTAAACAAAGCTCCTCTGTGCCTCAGGACGGACCTGTGTCAGCTTTTAATAACGGTAGAGACGTCGTTCCTCGTCTCCTCGGTGACTAGAGAACTTTTCTCCTCTCGAGCAGAGAGTGGTGCAGTGAGCCCCTCCCCCTTCCTAAAGTGATGCGACTGCCTCATGCAACACACACACACACACACACACACACACACACACAC
>NW_013953324.1:38218-40657 GCF_001266775.1 Austrofundulus limnaeus
CACACACACACACACACACACACACACACACACACACACACACACACACACACACACGTCTTCTTATAGACAAGTGTTTAACAGTCAGCTACCATCTGAAAGACAAACTTACAATGTTTTTAACTGTGTTTGTGTCTGTTAGCAAAATAACCTGTGAACAATAGAGTCCATTTGGAAAAAAATCAGGAATTGAATCACTGGATGTAAATGTACAACTTTCTGCATCTATTCAAGCCTTATTTTAAAAACATTAAAATGTCTGTAAGAGTTTAAAACACACGGAGCTGACTGCCTTCAGATTTTTGTGTTTGTTGTTGTGAAACGCTCGCACACTTTTGAAACCATGTTTTGATTTTTATCCAACTCTTTCTACTGGTCTGTTTGATCTTTACACTTATCTCTGTTAGGAAACTGTGTTTAATCGTAGCTAACTGTAGGTGGTGGTGCTCCCAGATGTTCCAGTTGTGCTCCAGAGTTGTGACAGGACACTGTGCAGGTCCTTGGCTCTGATCATCTCTCTGTAGATGAGTGGATCAACAATAAAAACCTGCACTGACAGCTTTAACTCTTCCCACAGGTCAAGGCAAGTTCAATTTAAGACTTTTAAGACCTCTTTAATGCTACTGGAAATTACATTTAAGACCAATTCACAATAAATAAAAACACAGGGAAAAAAAACAGTTGGTGACAACTGTACCCAAATGTTTATTTTAACACAGAACAAATACCTACGAGAGAAATTCTGTAAATTATTTTARAAAATAACATGTTACCAATTATTTTAATATTTGAGACAATTTACAATTATCCTACTTAAAATATGTTAACAATTTAAGACCTCTGAAAGATTGATTTAAGACATTTTAAGGCTAATTAAGGCCTTATGTTTGGATTGACAAACTCAAAGTCTTTTAAGACATTTTAAGGTGTTAGATTGTTCCTGGCCCATTTTAAACTGATGCATTAGTTGCTCTCCTCTTTCTGAAAGGACAAAAACAAGTGAAATTCTCATCACCACCTGTATCCTTACTACAAGCTGAAAATTTACTATCTTTATTTTCAAATAAATAAAATTATCAGTGTGRAGTTAAAACCAGTGGATGCTGTAAGAGCCAATGTTGACTGTTAAAAATAAACTGGACAACATTTTTATTCTGAATTATGATTTTTGGAGAAAATGTTGTCACTTATCTTAATTAAAGAGTCAATGAGAATTAAAAGGAGTGGACACAGTGGCAGCGCTGCAGTTTCATGTCATGTTTTCAACAACATTTGTGTGTCCAGAACTCACCGCCAGGAGCTGACGGACCAACATGTCTGAAGCCTTTTCAGAGATGTTCCCCACAAACACGGTGGTGGTGGGACCCCCACTGTCCTCCAGATCCTTGGTTCTGAGAGAAGGGTCTTTCTTTATGCTGACAGGGTTCTGCACCAGAGCTACTGTGGTTGGGACCAGAACCTGCAACAACAAACATGTTTTMCATCTTAGAACCAGCTCTTATTGTCACACATTTAAAGCGTGAAACAACAATGTTGTTGTCATTTAGAAGAGCACGGCCCAAACCAAGGCCAGCTGCTGCAGACTCACTGTGGGCGCAGCCGTTACTACACCCATGTGAACTGGGATCATGGGAGTACCTGAAAACAAACAAACAAAAACACAACTCGTTTTACTTTTACAGTCACTTCATCAGTAAAATGGTTCTAACAAACCGCACATCTTTAAAATTCTGCCCATAACTTTATGAAGTCAGTTTTGTCTGTTAGTAAAATATGTGCTGGACCACCAGACTAAATATTCAATCAGTCAATGGTCACCACAGCCAACATATCTTAAACAATTAACTTCTTAAAGTTTAATTGTTTTTGTGCTTCAATTCTGGTAGAATCTCAGAATAATACCGAACTCATACTCCCAGTGCTAACAGATATTAGCCTGAACTTCGTCAACTCTTTTAGTCAACCTTGTTTGTCTCTCAGTAAAATATCTTATATTATATCCATCCCTGATGAGGCCTTGTTTTATCTATATGTACACACAGACTGCAGCTGTAAAAAGGCACAACGTCTCCAGCTGCTGGGAAAACTACGATGTCTTCATGTTAGGAAGGAGATTTTAACTAGAAATCATTAATAAAATCCATCCTCACCTTCAACATTTTATCCTGACACAACTACACGGCCAAAAATAAAACCAAACTGTCCTGTTATTAACCATACCAACAGTGAAGTTTGGAGGTGGGAACATCATGGTGTGGGGCTGTTTTTCAGCATATGGTACTGGCAAACTTCAAATAATTGAAGGAAGGATGAGTGGAAAAATGTACAGAGACATTCTTGATAAAAACAATGGGCCTCATGCAAGAACCGTTCGTACGCACAGATTTGTTCTTAAATTGTGCATACGAGTGATTTAGGAGAATTTGTGGCATTCACCAC
>NW_013953324.1:43621-45964 GCF_001266775.1 Austrofundulus limnaeus
ACCCGACCCCGGATAGGCGGAAGAAAATGGATGGATGGATGGATGGATGGATGGATGGATGGATGGATGGATGGATGGATGGATGGATGGATGGATGAGATAAGATCTCGTAATTTTGAGATCTTTTCTCGTAATTATGAGATATTTTCTCATAATTATGAGATCAGGATCTCATGGATAAGATCTCATAATTAGAAATCTTTTCTCGTAATTATGAGATCAGGATCTCAGATCTCATAATTATGAGATATTTTCTAGTAATTATGAGATAAGATCTCGTAATTATGAGATCACAATCTCATAGGTAAGATTTCGTAATTAAGAGATCTTTTCTCGTAATTATGAGATCAGGGTCTCGTAAGATTTTATTTAAGTATGACTTTAATCTCGTAAAAATAGCTCAAAAAGTCTTTTTGTGTGGCCCTAATATTCTGTCGTAGTATGCAGCAGTTTCCCTGTTTTTTATATTTCTGCGTGTTTTTTGCAGTCTGATAACTTCTAAAAGTTCCTGCGTTCTTAACCAGACAGAAGATAAAAACTCAAAGAACTTTGCGAATGCACGAGTACTGTCAGGGTGAGGCAAGGAATGAACCCAGGTCCTCACGGAGGAGTGGAGTTTTTATACAGAAAAATTTTTATTAAAGAAAAACATAACAAAAAGCTGTCGAGGCAGCAAAACAACAAAAGTAAAACACTGAAACTGAAAACAACAAGGAGACCATAACAGGTGGAGGAAACCCAAACAATGAATCAGTGAGGGTGTGGAGAACTGAAACAGAATAAATACAAACAGAGGGGATGAGGAAATGAACAACAGCTGATGAAAACACTAATGGAAACTACTGACAGGTGTGTGTGTTGACTGAGAAGTAAATGACAAATAAACAGGCCTAATGACGAGGAGGGAACACAAGAGGGAGGTATGACAAAAGACACAAAACACACAACCTCACAAACACAACTGGAGCAAGTGATTGTTATGAGAGATGTTAATATTGTGAAAGTGGAACAGATGGTTTTGATGTTTTTGATCCTGCTGAAGCAGTGTTGGTGAACKTACATGCCTATTGGCTCCTCGGTGGTCTTATTGGTCAGTATTTTCCATCATCCAGTAATAATTGTATTTATATTAACATGTGGATATTGTAGTATCATATATATGATTGTCATCTAAGTGGTCAGGAAAGAACCGTTTAAATTTAGATGTTTTTCTTCCTTATTCATATAAGCAGCTGAGACATGTTAAATCTTATTAGTTTACACTTATTTTTATGTGAAGATAACAATTTGAAAAAGTTTATTTCACAATGTATTAAATAGTTTGGATTTATTGAAACACAACACATTAAAATAAATAAATCGTTATAACACACACTACATAAAAACTTTATAATTTCATTTATAACAACACATGAAAAACAATGTTACACAGTATTACAGCCGATGTAATAAACATTACAGACTTCYGATTTTAATATTATATCAGAAGATTTTCAACAAATACTGTAACTGAGAACCTGTTCTGAGTGAGTTGTTTACCTCTGTTATTCACTGACTTACAGGGTAAAAAACATGAAAATAATACATGTAATTATATGTCTGAGTAAAATCATTTATGATAAAATACTGTTCAGTATTATCAGTCCAGGGGCATGGACTCGTTTAGTATAGGTGGAAGTGAATGTTTTACTTGACAAAGAGATGTTAGGAAAGATAAGACTTATTTAAAGKAATGAGACAGTTTCTGTTGTCAAACACTAGGTGGCGCCAAAACTCTTCTTTAGTTCTGACGTCATTGCTCTGAGTTTCTGTCATCAGTCACTTTGATATATGTTTTATWGTGTAAATTATGTAATGATTTGTGTTCTAAACCACAAAATACACCTTGTACTGTTTATTACCTGTTTATTTTTCTGTTTGAAGTTTTTGTTGTTTTTGTTTTTCTTTCCTTATTTATCAGTTCTTCTTGTTTCTGCAGCTCCTGCCCCGACCACTCACCTGTCCCCAGGTGTTTCTGTCCATCTGTCACTGTTTTCACTCCATCCTCTGTGTTTTGTGTGTTTTATACCCTGGCTCTGGTTTTCCTTCATGTCTTTTTCAAAGTTTTGTCATTTGTGTTGTTGTTTTTTACCCACCAGTCAGCCTCTTGTGTTTGGTTTCTTGAAATGTTTCTGTCCATGCTCAGTCTGCTTTCCTGTGGATGTAAAGCAGCTCAACTTCAACATCATCCTGTCCCTGGAAACTGATTTCCTGATGATCAAACTTTAGCAACAAGGGACGGTTGCAACACATCATTTTTCTCCAAACAGGAACAGAGTGATGACCCTCACACTGTACATGCTC
>NW_013953324.1:47414-50145 GCF_001266775.1 Austrofundulus limnaeus
GCTCGAGGTTATCTAGAGTCACCAAAGCGTCCGGGGCGGAGCCCGGGGGGCCGCCCCCGCGAGGGTTTTGGATCTGATAAATGCACGCATCCCCGAAGGTCAGCGCTCGTTTGCATGTATTAGCTCTAGAATTGCCACAGTTATCCAAGTAACGGCGAGCGATCAAAGGAACCATAACTGATTTAATGAGCCATTCGCAGTTTCACTGTACCGGCCGTGTGTACTTAGATGTGCATGGCTTAAACTTTGAGACAAGCAAATGCTACTGGCAGGATCAACCAGGTCCTCATAAATGACGTTCTTCGAGACTTCCTCAACCTGTTTGTGTATCTGGATGACATACTCCATATTTTCAAAGTCCCCCACTGAACACCAACACCATGTCCGCCTTGTTCTCCAGCGCCTCCTGGAGAATCGCCTGTATGTTAAGGCAGAKAAATGTGAATTCCACAAGACTGCAGTCACCTTCCTTGGATACATTTTTGAGGACGGACAGGTACGTACAGACCCCGATAAGATCAAGGCAGTTCTGGACTGGCCCACACCCCAAACTCGCAAACAGTTGCAAAGTTTTCTAGGTTTCGCCAACTTTTACAGACGCTTTATCAGAAATTACAGTCAGATCGCCTCTCCACTCACCAAACTAACATCCACCAAGACAACCTTCTCTTGGAACTCTGAGGCAGATATCGCATTCACCCAGCTAAAGAAAAGATTTGCTGAAACTCCCATTCTTATTCAGCCTGACCCCCAGAAACAGTTTGTCCTTGAAGTTGACGCCTCAGAAACTGGGGTTGGGGCAGTTCTGTCCCAACAAGCTGAACCCGACAAGAAGCTTCACCCCTGCGCTTTCTTCTCCCGTCGTCTCACACCCCCTGAGAGAAACTATGATGTGGGGGACCGGGAGCTCCTTGCCATCAAACTTGCTTTAGAGGAATGGCGGCATTGGTTGGAGGGTGCCAAACACCCAGTGCTAGTGTGGACTGATCACAAGAACCTGTCATATCTACAGTCTGCCAAACACTTAAATCCCCGTCAGTCCCGTTGGTCCTTGTTCTTTTCTCGGTTTAACCTCTCTTTTTCTTATCGTCCAGGTTCCAAAAATATAAAACCCGATGCCCTGTCTCGCCAGTTCTCCCCAGACAATGATGACAGGACTCCAACCACTATTATGCCCCCGAGCTGCACCATTGGAACACTGACTTGGGAAATAGAAGGTATCATCCAGCAAGCACAACAGCATGAACCAGAACCCAGACCTGATCCACAAAGAACCATCTACGTTCCTACTTCAGTTCGTTCTCGCCTCATTCATTGGTTCCACACCTCCAAATTTGCCTGCCATCCTGGAACCACTCGTACTATAGCCCTGATCAGCCGCAAATTCTGGTGGTCGTCTGTGCACAAAGATGTCAGAGAATATGTTCTCGCCTGTTCCATTTGTGCAAGGAACAAGACTAGTAATCAACCTCCCGCTGRACTCCTGCAACCTCTTGCCATACCCAAACGCCCCTGGTCACACATAGCCATAGATTTTGTCACTGGACTCCTCCTGTCTCAAGGTATGACCACAATTCTCACAATCATTGACCATTTTTCTAAAGCCTGCCACCTTGTTCCCCTCAGAAAACTTCCATCCGCCCTGCAGACTGCCAAATTACTGGTTAAGCATGTCTTCCGTCTACATGGCATTCCCCAGGACGTTCTGTCTGACCGTGGTCCCCAGTTTGCATCACAGGTATGGAAACACTTCTGTTCAGCTCTGGGTGCTAAATCCTCTCTCACATCAGGTTACCATCCCCAGTCCAACGGTCAAGTGGAACATCTTAATCAAGAACTTGAAGCTACACTCCGCTGTCTCACTTCTACCAACCCAGCCGACTGGAGTCAAGACCTCCCATGGGTAGAGTATGCTCACAATTCTCATGTGTCTGCTGCCACTGGTCTATCCCCGTTCGAGGTTTCTCTTGGCTATCAACCCCCACTTTTTCCCTCAGATCAGAAAGATATTTCAGTCCCCTCAGTCCATCATCACATCCACCGCTGCAAACGGATCTGGTCCAACACTACCAGAGCTCTCCACCGAACAGCTGAACAAAACAAGAGGTTCACTGACAAGGGAAGATCTCCAGCTCCTCAGTACTCACCCGGTCAGAAGGTATGGCTTTCTTCCCGACAAATAGTACAATAGTACAAATAGTGAAGAATGTACATGTTTTAATCATCTATAAATGGTTTAACTATTAACAGACAGATATAAGTTTATTGAATTAAAATTTGATTTGTCTAATTCAAACCATCTCTGAGGAACAGTCAAATGTAAAAAGTGTTACAACTGTCCCCGGTCTCTTACCATGTTGTCATTAAGTTTTTGAAGTCAAAACTGATTGTTAGTAAAATATCTTGTGAACCTCTGGACAGATTTTATGAATTTTCAGAACATCTGAGTAACCTGCAGGAAGCTCAGTTCAACATGACGTCACACTGATACACAAACAGCTGTAAGTGTACTCAGTTTTTCACATATTCAGTGTACTGTGGTAGTAGTTTTCATATATTAAGTGTACTGTGGTAGTAGTTTTCATATATTAAGTGTACTTTGGTAGTGGTTTTCATATATTCAGTGTACTGTGGTAGTAGTTTTCATATATTAAGTGTACTGTGGTAGTAGTTTTCATATATTAAGTGTACTTTGGTAGTGGTTTTCATATATTCAGTGTACTGTGGTAGT
>NW_013953324.1:54815-57561 GCF_001266775.1 Austrofundulus limnaeus
ATAAGTGTACTTTGGTAGTAGTTTTCATATATTCAGTGTACTGTGGTAGTAGTTTTCCCATATTCAGTGTACTGTGGTAGTAGTTTTCACATATTCAGTGTACTGTGGTAGTAGTTTTCATATATTCAGTGTACTGTGGTAGTAGTTTTCCTATATTCAGTGTACTGTGGTAGTAGTTTTCACATATTCAGTGTACTGTGGTAGTAGTTTTCCCATATTCAGTGTACTGTGGTTTTAGTTTTCAGGTATTCAGTGTACTGTGGTAGTAGTTTTCAGGTATTCAGTGTACTGTGGTAGTAGTTTTCACATATTCAGTGTACTGTGGTAGTAGTTTTCAGGTATTCAGTGTACTGTGGTAGTAGTTTTCACATATTCAGTGTACTGCAGATTTTCCACTGACTCTCTGTGTGTGTTTGTGTTGTTTTTGTGTTGATGTTGTGTGTAAAAAGCAGACAGTCACGTGTTCGTGTTGTCTGACAGCAGCACCTGCTCAGGCTCGGTTCTGTCTTGTTGGCAGATCCGAACCGAGCCGGAATTTTCCACTCGGATGACACAGCAGCAGCTCAGAGACTCATCACAGTCAACTCGTGGCCACGCCCACCGGCAGGACACGCCCACCCCGGAGCCGCCTATTGGTCCACCTAAAGGTGTGTCACTCAGAGTGACGTCACAGAGGACTATTAAAAAGAGAAACGTGCGTCTTTTTTTAATCAACACCTGAAGAGGTTTAAATAACAAAGTCCGGTCCTCCGAACCAGAACCTGAACCAGAACCAGCTCAACATCAGTGGATTTTAGGAGCCAGAAGCCCCGCCCCTCCTCCGGGTCCAGACAGCATCCTGCAGCCAGCCTTACATCAGAACTGTGAGCCGAGCCGGTACCGGTCTGAACATGGCTCTGAGGGGTCCAGTCTCCCGGCTSATCAGAACCCAGCTGAGACACAGATGTCAGCAGAACCGAGCCCAGTCTGTGGCGGTTCTGGGTGCTCCGTTCTGTAAAGGACAGGTGAGAGGACGACCGGGACTTTATTTTTATTTTAATTTTTACTTCCTGTCTGTCTTTCACCTGGTTTAACAGATGGAGTTTTTATTTGTTTATTTGTTTACTTCCTGTCTCTGACAGTATTTAACAAATCCACCTGTGTTTGTTTGTTTGTTTGTTTGTTTGTTTGTTTGTTTGTTTGTTTGTTTGTTTGTTTGTTTGTTTCTGACAGAAGAGACGAGGAGTGGAGCTCGGCCCAAAGGTGATCAGAGACGCCGGCCTCATCGACAGGCTGTCCGCTTTAGGTGAGAGGAGGAGGGAGGGAGGAGGAACAGCCGGTGTCAGTTATGTAACTGTTCTGGTTCTGGAGCTTACAGGTTCTGACTGGGTTCTGACTGCAGCACGTTACATCACTGACAGGAAGGAGGAGGGTCCGAACAGAACCTGACACTGAGGAGACACTTACAGATGTCTGTTCTCTAATGTTCTCCTGTCTGTTCAGGAGAACATTAGAGAACAGACAGGAGAACATTAGAGAACTGGCAGGAGAACATCAGAGAACAGACAGGAGAACATTAGAGAACAGATAGGAGAACATTAGTGAACAGACAGGAGAACATCAGAGAACAGACAGGAGAACATTAGAGAACAGATAGGAGAACATTAGTGAACAGACAGAAGAACATTAGAGAACAGACAGGAGAACATCAGAGAACAGACAGGAGAACATTAGAGAACAGACAGGGGAACATTAGAGAACAGGCAGGAGAACATCAGAGAACAGACAGGATAACATTAGAGAACAGATAGGAGAACATTAGTGAACTGGCAGGAGAACATTAGAGAACAGACAGAACATTAGAGAACAGACAGGAGAGAACATCAGAGAACAGACAGGAGAACATCAGAACAGACAGGAGAACATTAGAGAACAGACAGGAGAACATTAGAGAACAGACAGGAGAACATCAGAGAACAGACAGGAGAACATCAGAACAGACAGGAGAACATTACAGAAGGTTAGGTTAGGTTAGTTAGGTTAGTAACGTTAGGTTAGTTAGGTTATGTTAAATTAGGTTAGTTAGGTTAAATTGGATTAGTTAGTTTAAGTTAAATTAGATTAAATTAGGTTAGTTTACTTAGGTTAGGTTAGTTAGGTTAGGTTAGGTTAGTAACATTAGGTTAGTTAGGTTATGTTAAATTAGGTTAGTTAGGTTAAATTGGATTAGTTAGTTTAAGTTAAATTAGATTAAATTAGGTTAGTTTACTTAGGTTAGGTTAGTTAGGTTAGGTTAGTTAGGTTAGTAATGTTAGGTTAGTAACGTTAGGTTAGTTAGGTTATGTTAAATTAGGTTAGTTATGTTAAATTAGATTAAATTAGGTTAGTTTACTTAGGTTAGATTAGTTAGGTTAGGTTAGTTAGGTTAGGTTAGTTAGGTTAGGTTAGGTTGGTTACTTTAGGTTAGTTAGGTTATGTTAAATTAGGTTAGTTAGGTTATGCTAAATCAGATTAAATTAGGTTAGTTTACTTAGGTTAGGTTAGTTACATTGGTTAGGTTAGTTAGGTTAGGGTTAGGTTAGTTACGTTAGGTTAGTTAGGTTAGATTAATTACTTTAGTTAGGTTAGGTTAGAGTAGGTTTGGTTAGGTTAATATTAGGTTGGGTTAAATTAGGTTAGGTTAAATTAGGTTAGGTTAATGTTAGGTTATGTTAATTTTAGGTTAGTTTAGGTTATTGTTAGGTTAATGTTAGGTTAGGTTAGGTTA
>NW_013953324.1:65749-67488 GCF_001266775.1 Austrofundulus limnaeus
GAGGACCTCAGTGATGAGAGGAGAATGTGTAGCGCTGAGCTAATACGTATAAAATGGTGATAGCATCGGGGCTAATGCTAAAGCTAGCAGGATGAGCTGAGGAGTTGGAGTGTGATAAAGAGGAGGAGTCCAAGCATGGATAAAGATCCAGCTGGACCTGAGCCTGACATCTGACACCAAACACTTACTAAGCTTCAGATCATTAAACACTGTCAGTGTGCCTGGACTGTAGAAATAGAAATATAATTAATGAAACGTGTTTTTAAATGCATTAAACCAGCTTTGAGCTCATAGAACAGTAATTATTTTGTGATCCAAACTGATGCTTTGAGCACACGTTGGAAGTGTCCTGCAGGAGATGCTCCTGGTGTGTGAAGTGGAGGTTATTCCTGTCCCGTCTGGTGTCAGACCTCCCTGTCCTCACATCAGCAGATAACTCTACACTGCTCTCATAGCTCACATTTTAGGCCTTGATGGACTATAAATATGCCAGATTACAGCCAGCCTACAGTATGCCTCGAAGCCTTGCAGTTCTGACTCTGCAAACATTGAGCCTGTTCACCTGATCCCAGGAGGATCTGGGACAAACAGAACCTGCTCCGTCACTGATGTTCCTCTGGTATTTGATGACTCRTCCTCATCGGGCACCAAGATCAGGCTAATCCCTGTTCAGGCAGGATTATCTGTTCAAACCACACGTGACACACAGCACCGTCAGGATGGCGCCTCCTGCAGGAGCAGAGGAGCCACTGCCTCACACTTCTCCTCTTGTCTCCTCAGATTACTCTGTCCATGACTTTGGAGATCTCAGCTTCCAGCACCTGGAGCAGGATGAACCCTACATGGATGTGAAGTTCCCTCGCAGTGTGGGCTCTGCAAACAACATGCTGTTCAGTGCAGCCAGCCGGGCTGTCGGTGCCGGACACACCTTCGTCATGTTGGGAGGAGATCACAGGTACTGGTTCCACAGCAGGTCCTACAGAACCATCCACAGAACCATCATGCTCAGCTTTAACTGATCCAGATGTTTCTGTTTCCCAGCCTGGCCATYGGATCAGTCAGTGGACACGCCCAGCAGAGTCCGGACCTGTGTCTGATCTGGGTCGATGCTCACGCTGACATCAACACCCCCATGACCTCCCCATCAGGAAACCTTCATGGTCAGCCTGTGGCCTTCATGCTCAAAGAGCTGCAGGACAAGGTGAGGGGGACGGACCAGACTGGACCTGAGTCAGTCTGTGGACCCCCAGACAGTCAGTTTGTGGACCCCCAGACTGAACCTGAGTCAGTTTGTGGACCCCCAGACTGAACCAGAATCAGTCTGTGGACCCCCAGACTGAACCAGAGTCAGTTTGTGGACCCCCAGACTGAACCAGAATCAGTCTGTGGACCCCCAGACTGAACCAGAATCAGTCTGTGGACCCCCAGACTGAACCTGAGTCAGTCTGTGGACCCCCAGACTGAACCAGAGTCAGTTTGTGGACCCCCAGACTGAACCAGAATCAGTCTGTGGACCCCCAGACTGAACCTGAGTCAGTTTGTGGACCCCCAGACTGAACCTGAGCCAGTTTGTGGACCCCCAGACTGAACCTGAGTCAGTCTGTGGACCCCCAGACTGAACCTGAGTCAGTTTGTGGACCCCCAGACTGAACCAGAGTCAGTTTGTGGACCCCCAGACTGAACCAGAGTCAGTTTGTGGACCCCCAGACTGAACCTGAGCCAGTTTGTGGACCCCCAGA
>NW_013953324.1:69173-70529 GCF_001266775.1 Austrofundulus limnaeus
TCGTTGTAGTATTCTAGGTGTAGTATTGTCGTTGTAGTACTGTAGTTGTAGTATTGTCGTTGTAGTATTCTAGTTGTAGTATTGTAGCTGTAGTATTCTAGTTGTAGTATTGTCGTTGTAGTATTGTAGTTGTAGTATTGTAGGTGTAGTATTCTAGGTGTAGTATTGTAGTTGTAGTATTCTAGTTGTAGTATTGTCGTTGTAGTATTGTCGTTGTAGTACTGTAGTTGTAGTATTGTCGTTGTAGTATTCTAGTTGTAGTATTGTAGCTGTAGTATTCTAGTTGTAGTATTGTCGTTGTAGTATTGTCGTTGTAGTACTGTAGTTGTAGTATTGTCGTTGTAGTATTCTAGTTGTAGTATTGTAGCTGTAGTATTCTAGTTGTAGTATTGTCGTTGTAGTATTGTCGTTGTAGTATTCTAGTTGTAGTATTCTAGTTGTTGTATTCTAGTTGTTGTATTCTAGTTGTAGTATTCTAGTTGCTGTATTCTAGTTGTAGTATTCTAGTTGTTGTATTCTAGTTGTTGTATTATAGTTGTTGTATTATAGTTGTAGTATTCTCGTTGTAGTATTCTAGTTGTTGTCTTCTAGTTGCAGTATTCTCGTTGTAGTATTCTAGTTGTAGTATTCTAGTTGTAGTATTCTAGTTGTTGTATTCTAGTTGTAGTATTCTAGTTGTAGTATTCTAGTTGTAGTATTCTAATTGTAGTATTCTAGTTGTAGTATTCTAATTGTAGTATTCTAGTTGTAGTATTCTGGTTGTAGTATTCTAGTTGTAGTATTCTTGTTGTAGTATTCTTGTTGTAGTATTCTAGTTGTTGTATTCTAGTTGTTGTATAGTAGTTGTTGTATTATAGTTGTAGTATTCTAGTTGTTGTATTCTAGTTGTAGTATTCTAGTTTGTAGTATTCTAGTTTGTAGTATTCTAGTTGTAGTATTCTAGTTGTTGTATTCTAGTTGTAGTATTCTAGTTTGTAGTATTCTAGTTGTAGTATTCTAGTTGTTGTATTCTAGTTGTAGTATTCTAGTTTGTAGTATTCTAGTTGTAGTATTCTAGTTGCAGTATTCTAGTTGCAGTATTCTAGTTGTAGTATTCTGGTTGTAGTATTCTAGTTGTAGTATTCTTGTTGTAGTATTCTTGTTGTAGTATTCTAGTTGTTGTATTCTAGTTGTTGTATAGTAGTTGTTGTATTATAGTTGTTGTATTCTAGTTGTAGTATTCTAGTTGTAGTATTCTCGTTGTATTCTAGTTGTAGTATTCTAGTTGTTGTATTCTAGTTGTAGTATTCTAGTTTGTAGTATTCTAGTTGCAGTATTCTAGTTGCAGTATTCTAGTTGTAGTATTCTGGTTGTAGT
>NW_013953324.1:71947-73652 GCF_001266775.1 Austrofundulus limnaeus
AGCTGTAGTATTCTAGTTGTAGTATTGTCGTTGTAGTATTGTCGTTGTAGTATTGTCGTTGTAGTATTCTAGTTGTAGTATTCTAGGTGTAGTATTCTAGGTGTAGTATTCTAGGTGTAGTATTGTAGTTGTAGTATTGTCGTTGTAGTATTCTAGGTGTAGTATTGTAGTTGTAGTATTGTCGTTGTAGTATTGTCATTGTAGTATTCTAGGTGTAGTATTGTAGTTGTAGTATTGTAGTTGTAGTATTGTAGTTGTAGTATTGTAGTTGTAGTATTGTAGTTGTAGTATTGTAGTTGTAGTATTGTAGGTGTAGTATTGTAGTTGTAGTATTGTAGTTGTAGTATTGTAGTTGTAGTATTCTAGGTGTAGTATTGTAGTTGTAGTATTGTCGTTGTAGTATTGTCGTTGTAGTATTCTAGGTGTAGTATTGTAGTTGTAGTATTGTCGTTGTAGCAGATGTTCATGTTGTTACCTTCCTCCACAGAAAACAACGACCCATCCACCTGAGCTTCGACATCGATGCCTTTGATCCATCTCTGGCTCCTGCCACAGGAACCGCAGTGAACGGAGGTCTGACCTACAGAGAGGGAATCTACCTGACAGAGGAGATCCACAACACAGGTACTGTCATCAAACACCTGAGAGACACCGTCTGACTGTTCACTTTGTGCGTCCTTAACTCAGATTCATCTGGATGTTTAGGTCTGCTGTCGGCCATGGACCTGGTGGAGGTCAACCCCCTGCTGGGGGCCAACCAGGAAGCCGTGGAGGCCACCGCCTCTTTAGCGGTCGATGTCATCGCGTCGTCACTGGGACAGACGAGAGAAGGTGCTCACGCATCTATCGAGCAGATGTCTGCGGTGAAAAACGACACAGAGCAGTTGTGCCTCTGAGAGCGCTGAGCTAACTGTACGCACTTTAATCCATTCCACTGTCCAACTGTCTGCTCTTATATCTGTCATAAAATCACAACGTCTGCAAGCAGGAAGGCATGATAGAGCTTTAAAATATTCCCTGTGCTCCTGCTGAGACATGTTATTTAATGTTATATAATCTGGGTGGAACCTAACCTCAGGCCTGGTGGTCTCACCAGTCATGGTTTTAAAAACAGAACAGACTTATAGAGTCCAGTTCACGTGACAGTTTCATGACTTTAAAGCTGACAGAAGAAGAGTTTAAACCACGTGTGAGATGAGGGGAAATGTGCTTTATCAGAAATCAGAATAAAAAGGTTTTAAAAAGGAAGATATGAGAAATATAAATATATTTTAGTTAAAAGATAAATATTTTTATTTAAAATGTTTACTGTATATATAGAAATACCATACATCGTTACAGAGCCCGTCTAGTGACATTGAATAAAATTAATTCCCATGGCTACACAATAATAACTCATGGCCACACAATAATAACTCATGGCTACACAATAATAACTCATGGCCACACAATAATAACTCATGGCCACACAATAATAACTCATGGCCACACAATTATAACTCATGGCCACACAATTATAACTCATGGCCACACAATAATAACTCATGGCCACACAATAATAACTCATGGCTACACTATTATAACTCATGGCCACATAATTATAACTCATGGCCACACAATTATAACTCATGGCCACACAATAATAACTCATGGCCACACAATAATAACTCATGGCTACACTATTATAACTCATGGCCACACAATA